>NW_019729900.1:803774-963679 GCF_002891405.2 Cryptotermes secundus | reverse complement strand
GGTTCCCCCTGCCAATCTTCATTCCACCAATTGCTCCACAATCACCCTCACCCATCATCTGGGGCTGGTACAATAGGCCAGAAGTGGCCGCAGTACAAGGGACTTAGTCCCACCCCACTAGCATTAAAAGAAATTATGGGTTTATACAAAAATAGGGCTAATATTTATTTTAACAAAATTCAAATTCAAGGGAGAGAACCAAGCCAGACGCTACTGAGGAGTGCTAAATACACAGCCGTTGGGTATTAAAGCGACGTCTCCTCATTTGTTGCCTCAACTTCCTCTGCTTCCTCCGGTGATCCTTCGCAGTCTTATAACTTAGTTCGTGATGCGTCGACGTCACAATTCAAGCTGCCTCCCAAGCATAACAAGCAGAAATGGTCAATCTTAAAACTTCTCTTTAATGTACTTGATTATATTTCATACATCTGCATCAATACAACGCTCATGCAATATAAATAATACACTTAAAAGACTGCTCGCTGGACCGTGACCTGCTATAAAAATGTATGCATGCAACGTGCTAACGCCCGAAAATTCCTTGCTGCAGCAGCCCGAAACTGCGTCAGTTACAGCACTTCTTTGTGTAGAGAGAGATGAGCTGTAGGTAGACGAAACGCGTGGCTGTCGCAGTTTATGAGAGACTGACGCTAAACACGTCCAGCGGTCCTCATATCATATACACCATAAACATTAAAATATGAAATGACTTTGGCCCTAGGGTCGACTCAACCTATAAGGGAAATGAGTACCGGGAATCTTCCTGGGGGTAAATGGCGGACGGCGTGTGAGGCTGACGTCACCGCCATTTATGGGCCGATTTTATAGAAAATGTGGGAGCCTCGACGTCTCACAAACCTATGGGCCTCCACGACCTGTTACAGGCATAGCTTTACATTTTTATATTTATTTTTTACAATGTGACTCTCCTTGCATCTGTAGCTAATAACCTGTTTAAAATTAATTACTACTGTCCAAGATCCCTGTTCTAAAATTCGTGTCTGGATAGAGAAAGTCCAAGTGACCAGTGCCAGAAGTGGGAACGCCGGGCAGATGCAGCACCCCACACCACACAGATCGGTATCTAATGAAACGTCTCTGTATATCAGTTCCCGCGCCCTTGCAACGAGCAGACTCCCCATAAGAATTCAAAGGCCTGCGGTTATCTTCAATTAAACGTTGTCTTGCACCTGCTTTGGCCCGGTGTCGCGTGGAGAGAGCGGCGTCACAACGCTTTGCCACTCCCGACGTAATAGGGACGACGCGGTGAAAGGCAGTCAAGGAATTCTGAATACTAAACTTGCCACCTGAAGTCAAGCCGCATTACAATTCCTATTGTAAGATGTTTCTTAAGAGACGCAGGCAGTTTTACTGACGCGACTAAAATTTGTCTTGTCCGGAACTGTCCCGCTGCCATAAGGATATCATTCCTAGGGACTAAATGACAGAATCCCTCACATTACATTAACTCAAATTACATTCCAGCTGTCATTACCATCGGGTTCTGTAATGTCAGGAGAGGCACGCGGTAGCGTATTTGGTTGAGGCACTATGCTACAAGCCGGAAGGTCGCGGGTTCGATTCCCAATGAGGTCATTGAACTTTTAATTTACCTAATCCTTCCAGCCGCATTACAGCCCTTGGGTCCACTAAGCCCCTAACAGAAATGAGTATCAGGAATCTTCCTGGAGGGTAAAGGTACGACCGGCGCGTAAGGCTGACAACCTCTCCGCCATCTGTGAGCAGACTATCTAGAAAACGTGGGAGCCTCGACATCTCACAACCCTATGGAGCTCCACGGCCTGTTACAGGGATAGCCTTACCTTTACTATAACGTCGTATGATTATGCTGCTGTAAGTAAAGTTGAAGTTGTCCCTGTGCTTAAATAAGCATCACGCCATGAAGACGTATGGGGAAGTGGAGGTATAGCTCTAGCGTTCTTAATTTCGGCATTAGATGGAGGTGAGTTTTCAGCTTCATCCTTGAGGATAGGCTGGGTGGCCGCCACAGCCAGTCTGGACGCTGTGGAGTTCCCCTGCCGGGAACCCAACCCCGGCCATCCAACCCGTAGCTACACCGACTGAGATATCCCGGTATCGCACTGCTGCATACGGTGTGTCTGTTCCAATGGGATTCACAGTTCACGGTGTGAAATCCTGCCACAGAACCGATTACCGTGGTTTTCTCTTGTACCTCCCCATTCGAATGCACGGAGAGGACCTTCAGACATGGAGCGATATTCCCTAAAATATTCCACAACATTTACGAAGCTAATAATAATAATAATAATAATAATAATAATAATAATAATAATAATAATAATCAACATAACTCCTCTATTGATATATGAAACCGACAGTCTAAAAGTTGCAGAAAATTTATCGATTGTGGGCCTCAAATGTCTTTACTCTAAAATGTCACGCATCTTAGTCAATCTTGAAGTTAACAAAACGTTGAGGAGTTCTGACTTCTGGGATGTAAGCGCTGTGTAGTCCGCTGAAAGCCAATAGACGTTTCGGAGGAGCATGTCGCCTTTAGAGAATGGGGGAGAAGAGGAATGCATATAGGACATTGGTGGAAAAGCCGGAAATAAGGAAACAACTGGGAAGACCAAGACGTAGGTGGGTAGAAAACATTCAAATGAATCTTAGGAAGACAGTATAGGATGGTACAGACTGAACCGACGTGACTCAGGGTAGTGACCAGCGGAGGGCTCTTGTGAACACGGCCATGAACCTTCGGGTTCCATAAAAGGCTGGGAAGTTCTTGAATAGCTGCAGAATTTGTGGCTTCTCATGAAGGTTCAGCTCCATGAGTGAGAGGGAGTAGTGTCGGCTCTAAAGGTGGACTTCGGTCGACTTTCAACAGTCTACACGGCGTTATATCCCACAAGGAAACCACCGGTGTCAAAACATGAAATAAAACAGAAAGGAATGTTCTTCATAAAATGTTCAGACCTCTCATTTTGNGAAACAGATCCAGTTTCCGAAACGTCGTGTTTTTATTTGTTATCTTAAAAACCAGGACGATGGATAAAGTCCAGAAACCCAATATATCAGTGTGTTATACACCATCGTCAGAATCCTATAGTAACTACTCTCATTTTGGGCTCAATTTTGAAGATAATCGCAAAACATGGAGTGGGTTCTGATGAACATTCCTGAGACAGACTTCTGCATGTAGCCAGACTCTGACAACGGCGCAAAGCGGTGAAAAGGATCCATGTCTGCGCACGCAGTCAGAGCACTTTAAGATGCCACGGATAGTGCGAACCGTGCAAATGGCGATTAAGCTTAGCTCATGAGCGTACGATGTACGTGTATCTCTAAGGCTCCTCATATGTGTAAATAAAGGAATAACAGACCACTTAGCCTGAGTCACTGTGATTTCTTCACTATTTATCAGAGTGAAGACATCTTCTTTTACTATCATCATCCCTTTTCCCCTCCATTATTTCTTCTTCTCTCCTGTTTCTCATTTCTACTCTTCTCATGTCACAATTTAACATTCACGTCTGAGAGGGTTAACCACAATTTCGCAGTGATTAAGAATAAACCAGTACTAAAGTCACAGAGGCCGGTCACGGTAGCCGAGCGGTCTAAGGCATGTATTGTCTTCGCTCGCTTGGAAACCGGGATCGTGGGTTTGAATCCCACTCAGGGCATGGACATTTAGTTTGTGTATGTGCGTTTTTCTGTGTTTGTCTACAGGTAGAGGCCTTGCGACGAGCTGATCACCCGCCCAAGGAGTCCTACCGAATGTGTAAGATCTAGAAAAACCAAAGTGAACGGAGAAGTTCATGGAGGTAGGCCTAGGCCCACTGGGGCTGTAGTGCCAAGGAAAAAAGAGAAGTCACAGAGGCCGGTCACGGTAGCCGAGCGGTCTAAGGCATGTATTGTCTTCGCTCGCTTGGAAACCGGGATCGTGGGTTTGAATCCCACTCAGGGCATGGACATTTAGTTTGTGTATGTGCGTTTTTCTGTGTTTATCTACAGGTAGAGGCCTTGCGGCGAGGTGATCACCCGCCCAAGGAGTCCTACCGAATGTGTAAGATCTAGAAAAACCGAAGTGAACGGAGAAGTTCATTGAGGTAGGCCTAGGCCCACTGGGTCTGTAGTGCCAAGGAAAAAAATTCAGAGAACAAGGAATTTCAGCACCACTATTATAGAAGCCCGTCATTATACAATCCTGAGCCAGCTGCATCCATCTATACTAATATCAGCTTTACTGTTGTGTAGGAGTTTAAGTTCTCACACAGGTGGTTATGAAGAGTTCTATCTTTGGGGATGCAACACCGTGTAATCCGTTGAAGGTCAATCGACGTTTGGAAGGAACACGTCGCCTCCATCTTCAGGGTTGAAAAGTAAACCAAGCAAGAAACCAGAGTGAAGCGAGCAGAGCCATTTTATCTCCGCATGTGGACTTCTTCAAAATTATGCGTGCATTTCTTGTCTGCACACTCTAGTCCTGTTAACAACCTAACGACAGCAGGTAGCAAGGGGACACACCAATACAAACTAATACTGATAAAGGGTTGTTTCGTATGCCACTAGTATTAAGCTTTCTGTGAACAGTCGAGATTATAACATGAAGCTCTGTCTTTAGGATGTGGTGCCGTGTAGTTTGGTATAAGTTCGCCGATGTTTCAGACGAACCCACTGCTTCCATCGGAGACAAGGAAGCAGATATCAAGAAGCAGGACGTCAACAAAAATTCTAGCTTTGATTATTCTTAAATCCTGAAAACGGAGACAGTATACTCCTGCGAACCTTCGGTGAATATCTACCGATTTTCATCACTATGAGACCCTCAAATACAACACAGATATAGTAACAGTTTTCAAACAGAATAATAACAAGTATTTATACAATTTATTATTCACATAACAATAAAACTAACGTTACAAAAATAAATATTTCCAAATATACAAGTTTCGGAACATTTCCTGTCTCGAACAAAGGATATATGAGCGCACGGGAAAAAATGTAAAAGCCTTGAAGTAGTACGCCGAGCTACCGGTTGATGGCTCTGAGTCGTCTCCGCGTCATCATTTGCCGAATCATTTAGTTTACAATTCTGCTACCAGAGGCGCTACTTGTATTCTCTCTAGAATTACTCTCTCACCCTTCATTGTCTTGAGAAACAAATCGATACGGCCGTTTGTGGGAGAAAGTAAAAGAGTATGAATTGTACATAAATGTGTAGAAGTGAATGTAATTCTGAGAGTGAAGATGTTGGTGGACAGTGATATATATAAAAAGCCTGAAGGTTGGTTAGGTTATAAGCCTGAAATTTTCTTCTAAATTGTTGTAGGTGTTAAAAAATCACATATAAGTTGGAGATAATATAAAACTAAAACAAAATTAATAACATCTCGAAATTAAATGTTTCGAGCCTGGAATGTGTTTGCAAGGTGGCAAATGAAATTACTTCGGTATTAGAAATAACTAAAACACGATTTATTTGCCTTTCTCTAAGTGTGTGCTGACGTTTTACTTTCGTTCCAACTTCCAGCAGCGCAAACATATATATGAAAATCATGAAAAAAGTCCCCTCTCCCCACCCCTCCTTCCCTACTTATTCTCCTGTACGTGTCTTGAGACCTGACAAATCGATTTTTTAAAAGAAGTTGATTTCTCACGTCCTGGCCACATGACGCGTCTGCTTTTCCGGCTTAAATTGATCAGAGCCGAGGTTTCCTATCTGTCTCTCTCACACACATTCTCACCCTTCCCAGAGGGAGCTAAGGTTTCTGCCTGCCACATTAAGGCTATAGTTTCCCTTTCCTAGTAACTGCCCTCCGCACATGACAGACTTTACAAGTCTCATAAGTTAACATAAAACTAATCCAGCTAGCTAGCCTGCATTATAAATGTCTGGCATAAACGCGCGTTGAAATTACTGCACTTAATCGGCCACAGTGTACTTACCTCACTGTTGTCCACTGTACTGTATCAGGGCCCTCTGAGGCTCCACGTTCCTGTGAACACAACACTGCTTCCAGCAAGTAGAGTTTGCTGGCACACGTGAGCCATTTTAGGACCGGTTTTTAATTACAATTATTCTATCATTTACTCCGCGTAAATTTTCCATGTAAATCCAATGGCTCACCACTGACGTGGCAACCACAAATCTCGTATCATCCTTACCTACCTACCTACCTTCCTTCCTATCTACCTATCTATCTCTCTATCTTTCTTTCTATCTACCTATGGCTCTACAACCCTTGTGGAACTTGGCCGCTTTATCAGTTTCTTAAATTATGCACAGTCAGTAGGACTCCTTGGACGGGGGATCAGCCCGTCGAAAGGCCGATACCTACACACAGGACAACATAACCACAGAATAAGCGCATACAGATTTCCATGTCTTGAGTGGGATTCGAACCCACGATCCCAGGATTCGAGCGGGCGAAGAAGGTTCATGCCGTAGACTGCGCGGCCACTATGATCAGTGGCCAGTGAATTATCTTCTTGATAATTTTAGTTTTACAGACTCGTAAATGTAGGTGACCTCGGTGAAATGGCTGGACGTCAGCACCCGTCAAAGTACGTCAATGGATTAAATGTTCGTCAAGTTGCTGAGGAGAGATGTCTTCAGAGTACACGTGTAAGGAAGGGACCCAACAGGTTCCGAATCATTTAGCAAATGGCTAACAATGCAGGCGGCAACTTGCTGGGCACAGGGGCAGCTGCTCCGAGTTGCTTGTCCGGCCGGGGCAACAGACAGATGCCGGCCCTCACCCTGTAACACTAGCCGCCAGCACATTGGCCTCCTTGTTATAGCTGCCCAGTGCGTCCTACCTCTGCTTCGTTTGTGTTCTACGGGACCCGTGCTACGGCGATAGATGACAGATCGAAACCTGATTCAGGAGGAAATTAAGAGGAGATTGAATCGGGTAATCCTTGCTACCATTCAGTCCAGAACCTTTTGTCTTCTCGTCTGCTGTCCAAAAACATAAAAATTAGAATATACAGAACTATAATTTTGCCTGTGCTTCTGTATGGGTGTGAAACTTGGTCTCTGACATTAAGGGAGGAACATAGACTGAGGGTGTGTGAGAACAGGGTGTTCAGGAGAATATTTGGACCGAAGAGAGATGAAGTGACAGGAGGTTGGAGAAAACTGCAAAATGAGGAGTTTCATAACTTGTACTCTTCTCCAAGTATAATTAGAATGATCGAGTCAAGGAGTATGAGGTGGGCAGGGCATGTAGAACGACTGGTGGAGACAAGGAATGCGTATAGGATATTGGTGGGGAAGCCAGAAGGAAAGAGACCACTGGGAAGACCAAGGCGTAGGTGCGTAGACAATATTAAAATGAATCTTAGAGAGATAGGATAGGATGGGATGGTAAAGAGTGGATTGATCTGGTTCAGGATAGGGACCAGTGGAGGGCTCTTGTGAACACGGTAATGAACCTTCGGGTTCCTTAAAATGCTGGGAAATTCTTGAGTAGATGCAGAATTGGCGGCTCCTCCAGAAGGGCTCAGCTCCATGAGTATTATTTTTTATTGCTAATTGGGTGGGACTAAGTCCCTTCTACTGCGACCACTTCTGGTCTATTGTACCAGTCCCAGATAATAGATAAGGGTGATTGTGGAGCAATTGGTGGAATGAAGATTGGCAGAGGAAACCGAAGTACTCGGAGAAAACCTGCCCCCAGGGCCACTTTGTCCACCATAAATCTCACTTGGCCAGACCCGGGATCGAACCCGGGCCGCCGCGGTGGAAAGCCAGCGACTAACCGCTTGAGCTATGGCGCGGCTTGTTGCTTAACTAAACTGACTTAATTAACATGTTAGGAATATATTACTGAAATAATGGACCATCAGAGGCGAGCTCTGACACCAGAGAAAGCAGATAAATATTCTCTGTCTTAAACATCAGTGAGAGTGGTATACCTTGCTGCGAGCTGATCACCCGCCCAAGGAGTCCTACCGAATGTGTAAGATCTAGAAAAACCGAAGTGAACGGAGAAGTTCATGGAGGTAGGCCTAGGCCCACTGGAGCTGTAGTGCCAAGGGGGGTAAAAAAAAAAGCAGTGCCGCTCATTTTAACGTCCTCAGTGACTCAAAGCTCTCTCTCAGTGGCAAGAAACGTTAAGAGGTAACGTGAATAGGGGACGGCTCTTGAATTATAAATTACATTATTCAAATTACAGCTCATGTTTCTTCAGAAGTTACATTGCAACTATGTAGGCACAACAGGTCACTGTGGTCGCAGTGAAGGGGCAAGAAGGTCCACCCCTTACACATTCATTCATACATTGCACTTACGGGTACTTGCGTATTAAGAAGTTGCTGACATGTCTTCGGCCAAGTCAGTACTGCCAGCAGCACAAGTATATTTGTAAAAACAAAACCCAAATGTTTCCAGATATTATTTTTAAAAGCGAACAAACAAGCCTGATCTTTTGAAAACAGGACCAAAGTTCTTATATTTTAATGCCAAGACCCGAAGGCTAGCCTTGTCTATATTCATGGAAGTAAATTTTATGGTTATACTTTGGGTCCCTTTGTACAAATAAACTTCTAAGGTTGGCAGCGTTAACGTGTCAATATGGCGGCAACTTAAAAGTTACTTGTGTCAGCCATTAACGCGGAAGTGGCGTACCGCCAGGTGGCGCTCTCTTCAGTAATACGATTTGTTAATGATATCTGCTTCAGACAAACACTGTTTTATTGCGCTGTGGAAACTTGTTGAAATTCCTGCAGTACAGACATGCGCAGAAGGAAAAAACAGCCAGAATATTCTCTTCCTTTTACTTACCGTAAAAAATAAAAGTAAAGCTATCCCTGTACCAGGCCGTGAAGGCCCATAGGGTTGTGAGACGTTGAGGGTCCCACATTATCTAGACAATGGGCTCACAGATGGCGGTAAGGTTGTGAGCCTTACGCGCCGGCCGCGCTTTACTCCCCAGGAAAAGTATTTAATTAATTCCTGGTATTCATTTCTTTTAGAGGCTGAGTTAACCCCAGGGCTGGAAGGATTAGATTAACTGAAAAAATCCAATGACCTCATCGGGACTTGAACCCGTGACCTTCCAGCCCCTCAACCAACTACGCTACCGCGTGCCCCACCGGCCACCATGCCATGAAGGCATAGTGGGTGAGTAGAGGTGAGTGACAGCTTCACGACCCAACCGCTTTACATCTGGTACACATTTCATAGAAGGCTGGGTGGGACCCTAGAACAGGTCTGAACTAAGTGGAGAAAAGAGAAATCTATTTCCTCTGTCGGAAATTGAACCCCGGCCTTCCAGCCCGTAGCCTTTCGCTATACCGATACACCTATCTCGGTCTATCATATTGGCTGTACATATTTAAAATACAATAAAGCATTGCCAGTTGTTAAAAGTTATGACGTATTATAAATGGTGCGCTTTATCGCCTTTAAGCTAATTACTTTTCTGTCACGCAATCAACATTGGAGACGCAAATCCGTCATCAACATCGCCAACGTGTTCTTGTTCTGGTTATTTCGTCAATTCCGGGTGGACATGACACAGAAATAATTTTCCCCTGACTCTATTTTATTACAAGCCTAAACTTATTACTAATTAACTGGCTAATTAACTAACCAAATTAATGTAGCACTGTCATTGTTGAGAGGAGTCATTTGGCTGGTCAAGAAATTCCATGTTTTTATGGAGCCCAAAATTTATTAACCCGTTGTACACGTTAATAAGAATTTTCGTCATATGTCAACATATTCATTGATTTCCATGTTTTCCGCCTTTTATAACGTGACAGCAACAGCGAAAGAAAGGAATACCTACATATCATTACATAATAAGTTATGACGACGTATAGTCTGCTAGAGAGTTCACCGATATTTGAATACATTCAGGGGGAAGCAAGCAGAATACAAAGCTCCGACCATTGCTTCACTTTTGCTAGTCATTTGTATGGATTACATTCTGAATCTGAAGATAGAAGCAAAATTTCGCTCGAAGTATGTATACTTCTACCGCACCAAACGGCGTAATATCCCAGAAGACTGTACTCTTCAAAGGCAACGCGGCCTCAACGTCAAATTCAACGTAGTTACGCAATAAACGGTTCGTTCTGAATAGAATCCAGTTCATAGACAACACATGAAATATATTTGTGACACTAAAATCCGGTCACAAACATGTCACCAGTAAATACACAAATGCAAATAAAGCAAAGACGAAAACTCAAGTATGAAAATTACGAATTCCATAATACGGACGATGACAAATTGAACATAACACAATATATTTCACAAAGGGAGGTGCTGCCACATCGCGTGAATAACAGAAATCAGGCTGACTTATTGACTTCGAATACGGTAACAAATAAATCATTTACTTGTTCGTTGGAACATAAACCATATAGTCACAACACAGCTTTCTGCTGAAGTTGTAATACGTCGAATTAATTCAGAAATCAAAAGTGACATAGTTCCGTCAAACTCGATCCAGAACATATAACAGACAAAAACTTAACATATCCTTTTATTGGTGCTGCCACATCGCGGAAAAATCCGAAATCAAACTGACAGCTCATACAGCCATGGTAACTGATGATCCCTTCTCCTGAAATATTTTACCCTCCCCTTCCTACACCCTCCTTTCGGGTAGTGATGTTCGCTTAGTCACGAATCGGAAGGGGGGGGGAGACACCCAGTTGGTTACGGGTTATTACAGAACAACCATCATCTGCTGGTCTTCATGTTCGAAGCTGTTGTCGTTGATATGATCATTCCTCTGCGTTCAACTGTCATTAATGTCTCTTAATTTGTACTAAACTATAGCCAATATTTCTATAGTAAACCCCCTCCCCGCTAATCCGGACCAAACTGTGAAAAATTTTGTTCACATTTGAATACACACATGGCATTTAGGAACGAGGGTGAGTCACTTGTCTGTTCAGACAAATCTTGACAAATTTCTTTAAGCTTGCAGTATTATGTTCAGAAACAAGTACAATTTCTGAGTCCGATGAAAAATTCATTGTCTTTTTATAGTTTTTAAATAAAGGCTCTACAATGATATTTTTCTTTTATTTTCATCAGCACTGCTTATATCATTAAATGTTCCATTTATGTTCTAAGTTTCTTTTTTTGTCTTTCAGGGCCACCTTTCGATTGAGTAATCCGGATTATCGCTTAAGCAGTGATACTCCGGATTAGCGAGGGTTTAATGCATCTGCCCAGTTTCAATGCAGATCTTAATATTAAACCTACAAATATTGTAAAGTGTAAGTAACAGGAGAGGAGAACTGTTTATTAAACGGCCGGTAGTTTCCACGCCGGTTCTCTTCTGAACATTCTTATCTCGCGTTTTATGTGATCGGCTTCTTTAAGAATATTTCTCATCTATAGATGTGTTGATTGACTGGTTATTTAAGAATGCTGTATCAATAGCAACAGCTGAATGTAATATCTCCTATATTCGTGATAATAAATAATTAATTTGTTCATTAATTGATAATGTATTTGTTCATATGTCAAATGATACATATACTAAATCATGTAACCTTTCACTTATCACTCATTCATTCATGGAGCTGAGCCCTTCTTGAGAACCTGCCAATTGGGCAGCTACTCAAGAATTTCCCAGCATTTTATGGAACTCAAAGGTTCATTACCGTGTTCACAAGAGCCCTGCACTGGTCCCTATCCTGAGCCAGATCAATCCAATTCATACCATCCATCCTATCTCTCTGAGATCCATTTTAATATTGTCCACCCACCTACGCCTTGATCTTCCCAGTGGTCTCTTTCCTTCCGGATTTCCCACCAATATCCTATATGCATTTCTCCTCTCTCCCATTTGTGCTACATGCCCTGCCAATATCATCCTCCTTAACTTGATGATTCTAATTATATCATTCACTTATTCACTAATTAATTTGTTTATTTACCCATTAAGGTAAAGAAGTTCCTGTGCTTAATTAATTAAGCATTATTAAATGAAGACATATTGGGGAGTGGAAGTATAGCTCCAACATTCTTGACCTCGGCACTAGATGGAGGTGTGTATGCATGTACCAGTTACTTGATTTGTTTGTTCATCCATTACTTCATACACGTAAATACATTTATTGCTTGCTATGCCAGTCAACGGCTGGGGAGAATGTGTACATTTGAAGTGATTCCTGGATTATTTAACGACACTCTATCGACTTAAATTATTACATAACTTTGGAGAATGTGGATTAGAAATGACGCAGAAAGGAACAGTCCTGACCTATCCTGACATTTACCTGAAAGGATTTGCTAAGACCATGAATTACCTTTAAGGATAGACAGTAATGTGGACGAAGTTCAAACCGAGTACCCCTGAACACAATGCTAGATTTATGATTACAGAGGTCAGGTTGGAATTACAATAGGCGAGAAAGAGAAATATAGAAAATAAGTTCTGGGAAGAACTAATCGCATACTTTCTTTTGATATGAAAACGAGAAAATTAGTAGGGGGTACACAGAGAGAGAGCAAAATGGTCTGATAGGTCTCCTAACAAAATATACGGGGGCACACAAAAACTGGCAGCAAGCTGATCTCGTAAGCCTCACAAGCTTAAACAATCTGGGGGGATACACAGAGAGAGAGAGAGAGATAAGGTTGATCGCATGACCCTCTTTCATCTTTTCCAAACAAGAGAAGCAGGCTTAAAACACTGAAGTTCAGGGGCGGTGACGCAACCCTGGCGAGTGACTGTCAAATTCTCACGGCTGTTCACGTGGGTTCTGTGGTGGAGTGGAGTGGCACTGTAACGTGTTTCTTCCACAGCATTCCAGTTTCTCCTGCCAGTCAGTCACCATTTCATCATCGCCCCATACTCACCTGTCATTACCCTCATCATCACGCGTTCATGCTTTAGGCCTGTTTCTGATCACAGAGGAAAGGGGCCCCACATCACCGCATTCCTGCTGCGGGGCAGACCAGGTTTAGAACTCACAAGCCATAGGATCGTTTCTACTTAATTAGACGTCGCAGAGTTACGAGGGGTAAAGCGGTAGGTACGGGGGTAAGGAAAAGAGTAATAGAACTTAAAAGGGTAAATCTAAATTAGTGTTTCTCAATTCGTAAGATGCGTCCCTTTAGTGGTACGTGTGGTTTCGGAAATAATAATTAGTTGAGCCATACAAAGCTTTCCTGCGTGGGAAGCATAGGTTTCCCATCAGTGCTGCACCGAAACAATGTTTCTGGTAACAGAAGAGAGGGCCTATTAGTGTATATAATCATTGCAAATGCATACTTAAAATGCGCATGTCTAAAGCCACCGGCAAACCGTCAAGTGCTGTCTTTAGCAGCATTTCGGCGAACTAGCTGCGACTTACGCGAAGAGGACGTTACATTCCTTATATACACAGAAATATAATATTAAAGGCTTTATGAAAACTATTATATTTCAAAATTATTTTAAACTTTCATTGATGATTAATATAATAATGAAACGTACATAATTATAATGAAACTTCTGGAGGAAATATGCATTTACCACAGTGGGACTATGTATTTTCGTGGGACACAAGATGTAAAATGATGAGAAATTTAAGGTAATATTCGAAATTCAGTGAAGCTCCAAGCGAACTGTACAACAGAGCAGACAGCACATCCGAAGTCAGGCAGAAGCAGGGCTTGTGTCTTGCTACGAGTTTTGTTCGACAGGTAACAGAGTAAAAGATAAAGTTGTCCCTGCACTTATCTAATTCAGCACTACGCCACGAAGGCGTATGGGGGAGTGGATGTATAGATCCATTTTTTTTTACCTTGGCACTAGCTGCAGGTGACTGGTCCGGAGAAAGAGCCCTCGTTACCCACTGAATAGGAGGTTGGGTGGACCTCAGAGCCGGTCTGGGCGACGTGGAGAAGTGAAAATACTTAACCTAACCGAGACTCGACCCCTCGGTGGTCCAGCACGTAGCGCAGTCGCTATATCGACTGCGCTATCCCGGCTCAGGGAGAGATGTGAAAAGTGCAGTAACCTATTTATTTTAAGTTTCTATCTAACATGAGGCCAAGGAACTGGGGAAACCCATTACATTACTCCCATCTAAGAGATCTGATAGAAAACTGGAAGATGTAGAGGATGATATGCCAGAGCTTTGAAGGTCAGAAGACGAAGGTGAAAGGATACAGAGAAGAAAGGGCAACAGTCGCGGCAAAGGAAGGACTACAAAGTATTTTTTTACAGCTAGTGGGGTGGGACTAAGTCCCTTGTACTGCGGCCACTTCTGGCCTATTGTACCAGCCCCAGGCGATAGATGAGGGTGATTGTGGAGCAATTGGTGGAATGAAGATTGGCAGGGGAAACCGAAGTACTCGGAGAAAACCTGCCACAGCGAAACTTTGTCCACCACAAATCCCACTTGACCTGACCCAGGATCGAACCCGGGCCGCCGCGGTGGGAAGCCAGCGACTAACCGCTTGAACTATGGCGCGGCCAAGGACTATAAAGTAAAGAAGTAAGTACGAATAGATCTTACAAGAAGCCAGCAAGAGGATCAAGTTACTAGAGCTTAAACTAAACTAGACTAGACATGGGTACGGTAAATGTGAAGGCGATATTTTACAAAGTCGCTGAATTCCTTTTGGCGAGATATGTCGTGCGTATCGCGAAAAGTGTTAAAGTTTAAGTTTCTCACTGAGGAAATGTGTGCTCTCTCCTTTGCGGTGCCCCTGAATGGACGGCCACTGAGCAGAAGCAAGTTCTCTATCGTATCTGGGACATTTTGCCTTTCGATAAAATTCATGAAAGCGTAATAGGGATGTTTGTTTTTGACGGTGTGTGTAATCCTGAAGCAAAGTACAAAATTAAGATTACATTTGACATTAGGTGCTCTACATTAAATGCCAGAGCCATTTAATTTCATTCTGTTAGTAAGATTACCGGTCTGAAAACAATATCTGGCATAAAATTCGATAATGTTTCTGAAACAGTACTAGGCTTTCAGAAAATATGAATATATAAGTTGTACTCTTCTCCAAGTATAATTAGAATGATCAAGTCAAGAAGGATGAGGTGGGCAGGACATGTAGCACGAATGGGAGAGAGGAGGAATGCATATAGGATATTGGTGGGAAAGCCAGGAGGAAAGGGACCACTGGGAAGACCAAGGGGTAGGTTGGTGGACAATATTAAAATGGAACTTGGAGACATAGGATAGGATGGGATGGTATGAATTGGATTGGTCTGGCTCAGGATAGGACCAGTGGAGAGCTCTTGTGAACACGGTAATGAACCTTCGGCCTCCATAAAATGCTGGGAAATCCTTGAGTAGCTGCAGAATTGGCTTCTCCTCAAGAAGGGCTCAGCTCTGTTAGTAAGTAAGTATGTTTCTGCACATTACGTAAAGACCTGCGTCACTACCTGCTCATGACGGATCTTTAAAGATGTTTTGGACACAGTTTACACAACAATCAAAGTTGGTAGGTTCTCGAAATCCATTTTCATGCCAGTAACTCAAGGAATATAAGCTGGGGAGGAGAGCAATGCATATGGGACATCCAATGTATGCAAAAAAGAAAAAACAGTGACAGTTTCGGAAATTAGTCTTCAAATGGTCCGTTCCTATGCCGAAACTGAATTTCACTCTACTTAAATTGTGTAGCGTCAGAACTGGCATCAGGGGAAGTCCCTTTAAGCCTCCTTCCAAGTTCTCCTTCACGTGTCGCCTGATTTGAACATACACCGAACATGCAAATCAACAATTCAGGGAACCAGGAGGAGCTGCGCTATATAGATCTTATAGAAATGGGGCGTGTTGTGTTCGGGGGGTTGGGGGTTGAGAATGTCACCATTCACCGGGCGCGAGTTAGGGAAGTAAGCTAGCGGGGGGTGTTAGACCTTCAATCAGACAGTTTATGGGAAAGACGGTTTTGACAGCTTCACCTCGCGTGCTGCGATTACGCGAAGAGATTAAGGCTGCTCCGAATTCCTCAGATGAAGAACAATGCTACAGCAGTTGCCATCTTGTTAAGTGGCAACAAGGTATACATACTTAACTTGTACGGAAGACAGAAATAAAGTTATCCCTGGGTTTAAGTAGTTATGAACTATATAGTGCAGACGTATGGTGATGTGGAGGTACAGCTCCGTCATTATTAACCTCGCTACTACTTTTAGATGAGTGCTCAGCTTCACACCCCGTCCGTTTTACCCCTGGCGAAAGAATTCCCAGTACCCATCATATATGAGGTTGTGTACCCAGAGCCGGTCTAGAAGCTACGGAGAAGGGTTTCTTACCCCTACCAGGAATGGAACTCCTGGATTCCTTAGTCGTTCAGCTTATGGCCTAGTCCCTATCCTGACAGAGGTATCGAAGCCTCCGCTGTACAGTAATTCGCCCATTTACGTGATAGAGTCTTTTCTGAGTAAAATAAAGACGTGTAAATAAGAGGTAATATTCCATAAGGAATGACAGAGAATGGGGGGGGGGGCGGAGGTTACGTGCATGACCCAAGCCAACACAGAGGATTATGGTCGTGAATTCATGTAAAACGTTCTGCTTATGTTATTTTACTTTAATAATTTTTTATCTCAGGTTTTGTATGATCTCTGCATTTGCTTCTCTGTTGTTTTCAATTGTGCTTCACCATGCGCCATGTCGCCTGTTATGGCCGCGTCATCTCGTCACAGCGAGAAACAATACGAGGAAAACTGAAATGTATAAATTCTTTAATCGCGTAATTCAAGGAAAGGCTGTACCATTCTTTCATGACTGAAACTGTAACATTCAAGCAACTCCTCGTCTCTTCGTCACGTGAAACCGGATATACGGGCTTCACATCCCGATAAAGGTGTCGATGTATTTGTTGAGCTGACCTGTGTACAAAGAAACCTTCAGATTGGTCAAAAACCCTGTCCAAGGTTCAAGGCCAAATGTGTAGAAGGTTCAGACGTAATTCCGAACCCTGAGAGCTGAAACGGAAGAAAAAGAAACCAATCAGCCAACAAAACACAGTACTCACTGGGAAACTAGCAGCATTTCAACTAACAAAAGTATTCCCTCCGCTTTCTGTGAATTTCGAAGGTTCATTACAGTGTTCACAACAGCCAGATTCTGATGCCCATCTTGAGCCACATGAATCCTATTTACACTCTCACATCCTGTTTCTTTAATATCCATTTTAATATTATCTTACAGTCTTACAAGTGATAACAGCGTAAAAAATACTTTTCTTTTTGTCATTACGGACATTATTTTTAATCTACGGAAATTCGAGAGAGTTTTCTCGCGGTGATTAGCTTTCACCTGTGATTCTACCTGACGTAAGGCACAGATGCTATAAAACGAAACCTCCTACGCCTCATGTTATGAGCATTAATGTGGATTCTGCTTTTCTTATTTTTTATTATTTCTTTAGGAGGGTATGTTTCTAGGTACTGCTTTCTCTCTTAAACAGTAAAAGGTAAAGTTGTTCCTGTACTTAATTACTTAACCACCGCGAAATAAAGACGTACTGAGAAGTGGAGGTATAACTCCACCACTATTGACCTCTGCACTAGATGGAGGTGAGTGGTAAGCTTCACGCCCCAGTCGCTTTAGCCTAGGGTAAAAATCCCAGATGCCCATTGGACAGGAGTCTGGGTGGGCTCTAGAACGGGTCTGAACGCTGCCGGGACTCAATCCCATGCCTTCCAGCCCGTCGCTATGCCTATACCTAACGGGAAATAAAAAAGTCACTGAACTGACTCGACAGAATGATCTGTAAGTAGACAGCTGGGGTGTAATACACAGATTGAAAGAATGGCTGTAGGAGATGTGACACACTGGGAACTTCTATGCAAGATCAATCCAGACAAATCCTAAGATTGAAACGGATCGGCAGAATTTAGCGAAGGACGTCAGTCTTCCTTGTGAAGTTGGATCTTGATTACAGCGTCCCACTGCCCTTTCTAACCCCGATATTTTATACCTTTCCGCGTAAGCGCGTATCAATTTCCGATGGGAAGGTAAGGGGGTTGCTTCAAAAATAAATACACAGAACTACACAACGTTGGAACTCACAGCGGTGCTTCTACTTCTGGCACGAGATGTCATGTAGTCGGCTGTTTAGTCCGGTAGTTCAGACTTTTTGGAGGAATGAACTACCTCCATTTTCATGATCGGAGAGTAAGCTAAGCAAACAACCATACGTTCTTCCGAAACGTCGGTGGATTTCTATATGATTACGTCACAATCAAAACTATATTTTACTACATACATGTATTAATAAACCTGACGCACAATGTGCATTTTTATATAGCAAATTTCTCTTTTTCCAACTGTGTTCAAAAAAAGAAAAAACTTCTATACTTTGAAACAGGGGTTGGGTGATTTGACCATCCAGTTGCCCACTCCTCCGCTAAAAAATACGCCCCTCTGTGTGTTCATGTACGCACAGCACAGTCAAACGTTTGCAGTCTACTTCCAAGAGACATTCCTCTAACCGTGAACACATGAAATTTCAAATTTCTGGTTACGCGTAAATTCGAAATGAGTATACTACAGTGGGGACAAGTTGCCTGATAAATCTGCTGCCTTTATCAGTAAAACTAAGGGTTTAAATACGCACCACGCCATGAGGACGTATGAGGGGAGCGAACGTATAGCTCCGTGCATTCCTAATCTCGACACAACATGGAAGTGAGTGGTCAGCTTCACGCCCAGCCCATTTCTATCCACTGGACAGCCAACCGCTATTTACTCTTATCCTGTCACTGAGACAGGCGTATTTATTAAACCCATCCAATACCAGATTTCAAGAAAATCGGTTTAGCCGTTCTTGAGTTGTTTCATCAGTACAAGGAGACGGACGGAGCTAATTTATTAGGGGCTACACGTGGTTGCGAAGTGCCCATAAGCGGTTGTTTTGATAGGAATGGCTTCCTTCTGTCGCTCAGATGAAAAAAAAAAGAATTTTACTACATGTAATGTAGAGACATTCTATCTCCACTAGGCGCAAATCTTTATAATGTTATGGTAGGTCAATATATTATGGCGTATAGACCTGTTGCCAGGCAAAAACAGCGAAACGTACAACGAGGCAGCAGCCATCGCGCCAATGGACTGGCTGAGTAGCGATCATGTGGGAATCCCAAAAGTCCACGCGCGGCAACAGAAGAGCTGCGTTTTCTACTGGTCCGTGTCGAAAAGTTATAAGCGGGAAAAGAGGCTTAAAATTGGCGTGTATATATATATATAGTATATAGACTTAATAACACATAAAATGTAAATTGTACGTACTGACAACAGACTTATTACTGCTGCCTGTGACTCTGGCAAACGGCAGACCCGTCCTCTCGTCAGAGAGAGCGTCCTACATCAACAAGCCTGCAACTGTCTGACAGTAATAAATGATCTGGACTTACGTCCCAGATGGGTGTTTTATTCCAAGACAGACTGACCGACTGACCGTTGAAAGACGTTGAAGACTTTATGTGTGCTATAGTTACAGTGATCTTTAGAGTGCGTAAACCATTGGGGCTGTCATATTAATTGTAGTTAACGAACTGTAACAGTTCAATAAATGCAATTACCAATCCAAAACTCGTCTACCGTCACTCATACATCTGATAATATTTGCGTAACGACATGTCCTCTAACTGACGAAATTATTGCTAAAATATAAGCAAAGCCGACAATAAATTATATTTGACTTTACATTAACCCATTTCCTTAAAGTCTCGAATATAATTAATGAAGTTCATATCGTAGTTTCAACGCAAAAACTAATTATATCAATAGTGTCTCTTGTGTGATACCTGGGGTTACGTTCTTAACATATAATTTTCTTTCGGGTCAGAACAAAAAAGTGGGAATACCCCCAAGTGTAACCACGCATGGGCAAACAATAAAAAATGTCTACATTAACAAGATTAGAATACACGTCAGACAATATTATGAATAATATATTCGTCAATCGGTTTGTGACGCTTTATATTCTGTTTCCTACTGTTATCCACACAGTTTACTTTTCGCTGAAGTAAGTAGCATATTCGCATCACAAACAGTAAACAGTAAACTCAGACGAACAGTAAGCACTACTCTCCGGGATACGTGCTCATTATTTGCTGCTTGCTGAAAGCTTGGTTTGCTCTTTCACCCTGAAGATGGAGGCAGTACATTACTCTGAAAGTGAGCTGTGCTTAAGTACATAGGTTTGTTTCCACACAACTGAAACTTCTGGCTGTACACAGAATTTTTACATATTCCAAGAGTTCTATTCCTCTATTCTGCTATTTTTACTACTACTACTACTGCTACTGTCACCACTACTACCGTGCCAGTAATACTGTAGCGTGTATAGCCGTTGCTATGCAACGATCGTGTGATGGGCGGTTATATCAGACCAGTTTCTGGGCAACGGCTTGGTAAAAACACATTCCCGCGGTATCGGAAAACGGTTAGCATGCGAGAATGAACGGTGTTGCCTACGCGGTCCGTGCCGAGAAGTTATAAAGAAGAGACCTGAGGCAAGCAAGTCAGTTTATGTTGGCAGTCAGTAGACTTGAGCACGGAGGCAGAGGAATAGCCACTGATAGAAGCCGTTACCATGAAACGTCTAGTGAAGGTACTGCAGGCTAGAAAAGAATTTGTAACAGTGAAGTATAAAAGCAAGGAAGTAGCGACAGCGTTATAGCTATTTGTAGCTACGAACTGTAAGTGGTAAATATATCTACCGTCTATGGTCACACATACACGTGACAATATTATAATTCTCTCCTTTAAAATCCCTTTCGAATTTAAAGTTTTATTTCCCCATAACCGGGCCAAATTCTACCAGACAACACGGCCTCACATCCGAAACGGCAGTGTAATTCATAATTACCGCTGTGAGGACCACAACTCCAGAGAATTAATGCAATTTGTAATTACTTGGAATTCTAAAGAATTAAACCACAAAGTTCGCGCGCTCTTCGCCCAATGAAACACTGGGATTGTGGGTTCGAATCCCTCTTGAAGCATGGACATATGTCTGTGTTTGTGTTGTCCTGTGCGGGTAGCGTCCTTGCAACAGGGCCGATCTCCGTGCAAGAAGTCCATCAATTGCTCCACAATCACCCTCACCTACCATCTGGGGCTGGTACAATAGGCCAGAAGTGGCCGCAGTACAGGGGACTTAGTCCCACATAAAAAAATCATAAGAGGTTAAACAGTTCCGTCCAGTGTGACTAGTAAAGGTTTTCTTATTTCAGTCCTTCATCCCTTACATGTTTCGGTCTTTGCAGACCATCCTCAGAGGGACATCAGTACAAGCAGAAGCCACTGTCACAGTGTGTGTTTGAATGCCAAGATATGCACATACAGTGTCGTTGTCGAACGTGTTTTGCTGGGTATCGCTTTCCCTTGTATGTTTTTGTTCTTCTATCAATTAATAGAGTTTATTAAAGCGATATGGAAGTTCTCTTTTATATTCATGATGCTCCTTTTTTGGACCAGAATGAAACAAATCAAGAGTAATTATAAAATCTTGCCTCCACCCCCCCCCCAGCTCTGTAACTATTATCTAAAAGGACATCAGTGACAGTCATGAAATTTGAAAGCCGCAATTCAAATTACCAACTTACGAGTGGCTGAGAACACTGTCAAATACTGTGTCACTGTAAGTTTATTCTGAAACGGTTCACAGACGAGACTTCCCACCAGATTAAAACATGACCCAAAATCTAGAGGCGAGGTACATAAAAAGAATGGGACGTTAAAAACGCACCCAAAACCTTCCCCACCCCACCTATTCTAATTTCTCTTTATTATTCTTTTGCATACAAACCCCTTACGTGGCCCCCTTTCAACTTCATTTGCATGTCTTCTGTAAAGGTGCGCGCGACGTTGTCCACAGTGAACGGTATGCGCGCGCATGCGTGCTGCCCTTACTGCGAGAGGCAGGATTCAAGTTTCATCTAACGGTTCATTCTGCGAGATGATTTCAATACTTCTAATTGCATTCAATTATAAATGTACACATCGGTAGCAGCTGTGGATGCGCTGAAGAGACAATGGAAGTACACTGACATTAATATTATTAACACAGAAAGAGTTTGTATTAACACATATAAGTCAGAACTGACTTAAGTAACAATTATACCTCTACCTTCATAAACAGGGGCCATAAAAGAATTCTGGAGAAACTACATAATTAAATTACTACCGTCATTAAGTCGAGGAAGATGAGATTGGTGAGGCATGAAGCATACATGGAAGGAATGGCAAATGTATACACTTATATGGAGAAGCTTAAGGAAGAAATTACTTACGAGATATAGGAGTAGAAGGTATGATAATATTAAAATAGTTCAAAGGTAAATATCGACGTGGAGTGGATTCATTGTGACTTGTATTGGAGGAAAAGGGGGCTCTTGTGGACGTGGTAATAGACCTTAGGGCCCTACACAAGAGATGCAATGCATTGAAGTTTTCGATTACTCTTTCTTTTTTAAGGAAATCTGTGATCGATTGAGTTTAATCTTGTTAACGCGTTCGTTATTTGTAGAATCTACGCTTCAAACATTTTTTTTTATTCGATGAACAAGGAAGAGACAAGAATACTTATTAGAGCATGCATGAAAACATTGGAAACATGTATAAAATTTTGGTAGAGAAAACAGCATTCGGGAAACCCAAACGTGCGCAGGCAAATAATGAAAAATGAATATTAGAATACGGGACTGTGGATGGGTTCAGCTGGTTCAGGGTGGGCTTTAATGACAGATATGTTTTGTGGTTCACTTGTGGAAGCTCTCAGCGTGGAATTGCAGAATACCCGATGAATGGTGAGTTGGAAAATGCAGAGGAAAAACTCGTCGTGGCCTATTCGACGTACCATCCTCGTGGTTACTTTCAGGGAGTGTGGAAAACCACGGAAAACCGTCATCAGGTTTGTCCATGTCACAGTGAGATTCGAACTGGGTACTTCCTGAACAAGAGTCTACCCCGCTATCGCTACATTAACCTGCTCCGTGTAGTAACGGAATTTTCTTTAACCTCGTTTTGAGTTCTTGTTATCCATAAGAGCCAGAACTGCTGGACTAGATAAGCGAATTTCTTGTGCTCAGGAAGAAATCTGTCCCTTGAAATGAGTAAGTTTCTCACGTATTATCATGACATTAAATTTTACAGACAGAAGCGGTTCTTGATTTAGTGTCGGGTCTATAAACTTCCCACGCGATCTATTTTTCCATATTTATGCACTGCAAACAGGTTGCTATAAACACTTTTAATTTTAAACAAGGGTTACGCTACAAAGCTATATACACTTTCTGCATATTTATGTGCTGCAAACAGGTTGCTATAAACACTTTTAATTTTAAACAAGGGTTACGCTACAAAGCTATATAAACTTTCTGCATATTTATGTGCTGCAAACAGGTTGCTATAAACACTTTTAATTTTAAACAAGGGTTGCGTTACAAAGCTATATAAACTTACTGCCTAAACTTTTATGTGCGAATGAAAAAACACATTCGCCCAGCCATCTTCCATGTTCGTTACCAAATCTCGTCGAAATCCACCGCAAGTCAGCAAAATTTTGAAGTACAGACAAGTCCTCATTATGCGTTAATGCATTCGGTGCAGAATGCAAAAATAAAATATAGCTGTACGGTTGGTCTGGTAACATTTAGTCCAATTTCATTTGTTGTGATCAGGGATAACGTAGTCGGCATAGCAACTTCCTATAGGCTCGACGACCGAGAGTTCGGATTTCAAATCCCGATGGTGTCAAGAATTTTTTCTTCTCCACGTCGTCCAGACCGGCTCTGGGGCCCACCCAGCCTCCTCACCAATGGGTACCGGAGGTTCTTCACTCGGGGTGAAGCAGCCGGGGCGTGAAGCTCACCTCCAACTAGTGATGAGGTTATGAAAATATGGATCTATACATCCACTCCCCCGTACGCCTTCATGGTGTAGTACTTAATTAGTTAAGAGAAGAGACAACTTCACGTTTTTATCTTCTACCTTCATTCGTTACGCAAAAGACTATGCTTATTAGATCACCACGCTGTGTGTCTCCCCAGTTTTATTTTCGAATGAGGTGATCAATGCTCAAGCAATAACATGGCCGTTAGCCAGTACAGTCAAGCTCAAACATCATTCAACAACGGATAATGCCGTTTCATAGAATATTCAGCAGAACAGATTTTTCTGGAGCCCTGGCTGCTAAGACGTAACATGAGGGTCTAACTTGATGGACACATTCTTAAGTGTTAACACACGTAACTCTCGTGCGTCAATAAGAGAAATTATAAATACAAACTTAGTGTTGGGAATATTTGGTGTTAACTCCTTAAAGGCTCCAGTAACCGTACAGCCTGACGCATCATAAAATCAATAGCTGAAGTTGCCAGCATATTCTGCTGTAAATCGCATAGGACATGCAACCGAAACGCATTCAAGTTGAAAACAATAGAGCACTTACTTCGACTAAGAGCTTATAGACAGCTTCACTTCAAATTTCAAAAGGCTGATCAATGGAATGGTCACGCATATATTGCGTAAGATATCAGAAAGCTACATAGAATTTGAACCAGGATAGGAGTTGGTAGGCAACAAGATATATATGGAATATAATATTAAAATGAATCAAAGGGAGGGCTGTAATAAATTTGTTGTCACGGTGATGAATTAGGAGTTCCTGAAAAGTGCAGTAGCTATCTCGCCTTTGAGACGACAGTACGGCCTACATGTATTGGTTCACAAGTCAGTTGATTAATTTCATGTTCTGATTCGGTGTAATTTGGGCCGAGTTACGAAACTTTCACTAAAATGTCCGCGCGGGCAACTTTACACAAGGAGCCGGCACAATTTGTTACGTCACGTGTTTAGGAATCTTAGCAAAGGAAAACTCGGAAGACTTCATTTGTGAGGACTGTGACAACGGTAAGCAGCACACAACATGAAGATGGCAACGTAATGACGAGAACATATGAAAATCAGTTCTGGCTGTGTTTATTTAACGACTCCTCCACTACCGAGATTCTATAGCATCGGATCGTGGGATGGCAGATAAATTTGACACGATTTAGAAGAAGGTAGCCGTTGCCTAATCAAGGCCCTTTCACCGAGAATGTGTCAGGAGGAACTGAAGAAACGCACGAAAACGTTCAGTTTTGATACCCAGTGCCATGACCGAGGTGTGAGTAGAGCACCTACAGAGCAGCATATTAGGTTCAATATCTCTATTTGTGGCTTAATGTCATGCAATATTCAACCTAAAGAGCGAACGGAATTACTGATCTAACACATATACACACACACACATACGCAGGATTCATAACGTTAAAACTTGGTTATATGGAGAAAACCTGAGCTCAGACACTTCAGTGATAATATTAAATATGAGTGCACGTAGATAAAACTATCGCTAGCTGCTGTCAGTAAGCGTCAGAGGGTCATCGCCAGCCTGCATCTGGAACCGGTGTACTGTGTGACCAGCCTGATATAGCCCCCTCCCACACACACACACACGACTGAAAAGAAAGCCTCTGTAACTAAGCCCAAATTTTCATTTCTGCCTTGCTGTACCACAATTTTCATTTCCTGTTCAAAATTCTGACACACTAAAATAACAAGGTAACTAAACAACAATTTCTATCCAATTTTCTCTCTCCCTTTGCAAAAATAGGAGAAACGAGAGAACAAACCTTGCTGTAGAAAAGACGTTGAAAACCGACGCCCGAGCTGTCGATGTTGACGTCGGATATCCAGATCCGCCATATTGGTTCATGCGCGATGTGATCAAATAAAAAGTGAGTGTGACGAATCGGGGGTGGAGTGACAGAGGGGGAGGGGGAGAAAGGAAAGAAGACATGTTTTGTATTTGAGGGAGGGATAAAAAAGGGGAGAGGGAAAAATAAAGATGGAAGAGAAGGGGGAGTATGGGGGGGGGGAACAGCAGCGCACGAAAACAGCTCGCTATTTCATTTTTTACGTTTATTTTCTATTTTTATAATTATTTCAATTCTATTATTCTATATTTCTGTTCGAACAAGTGCGACAGACTGCTTAAAGCAAGTAGATCTTGCCCTACTCTGTATATTCCTTTCGGACACCGTCCATATTTTCCCTTTGCAACTTTGTCAAATTCCATCTAGCTTTGGTTACGTTTTGATACATCATACATTCAAAAACAATAACGATTCATGTTAACTCGACGCCCACAAACATACCAACAGACAGACGCGTCGTATCTTTCCTTTCCGGCGGCTTCGAGCGGCAAAGACGTGAATCGAAGGCAGAAATCTTGTCCTACCTTCCCCTTCCATTTCTAGTACGCACACGCATACAGAGAACAAAATTCAGGGGAAGAAGAAGAAGACGAAGACGGTAGAAAGAAGAAGAATACGGCAAGTAGGGAGCGTCGGGCAGCGTCGCGGTGCTGTGCGATAGTGTTATTTCTTCCACCGCTCGGTTGAAGAAGAAGTCAGCTGGCCGGCCCGGCAGAACGCAAGCAAGCTTCCACTGCTAGCGAGAGGACCGAGGCAAGTCTAACCTCAACACCAGACACACCCCACCTCACAGAACAGTGTGATCCTTTTAGGCGTCACTTCAAGTAACAAGTGCTTTCGTTTCGTCTTGCCTAGTACACTTCTAATTCAGTTCTAGAATTCATATACTTTTGGTAACTTGAACAGTTATAATTCCCAAATTTGAAATATTCTCCCTGGTCTTTATACCATTTCCTTGTATCTGACATTTTCAGGTTTCGTTATTTCAGTGTAATTATGTATTTACGTTGTTACATTGCGAATCTCTGCAGGACGCTTCAGTAAATGTTTTTGTACTTGTTTACACATCTCGCAGTGACAAATTTGAATTTCACGTAAAAGTATTTTCAGTTGATAAGGTCTATAAGTAACGGACAGTAACCCAATTTTATATTTAGTCATGCAACTGTGATAATCGGGCCCTTGTGCTCCTTTCTCTGCTTCGAATTATTTCATATACAAATTGTTTTTGCCTTCAACAAAGAGCAACGTTACAACAATTATAAAAATTTGTACAGTAGTTTAATTCAATCGTAACACAATTACACAACAGGCCTCTTTATGCTGAATGCAGGAAACTTAGGAAGTTATATATGACAATTCATTATCTGCATTTAAATTACAGTCCATCCACCCACTCACAACATAAATTAGATAAACAAAATCTTAAAGTGTCCAAATTTTGTTCACATCTGTTGAAATGCCTGTATATCCCGTTGATTGCTGTCAATTTAATATAATCTTGTCTCCAAATGCGAGTGATTGACGTGAATTTTCGCACCTGAAACGCAATTACTGTCGGTACGTCCAATTCTTACAATGAATACGAAGAATGAACGAGTATGATACATTTTCTTGAATTTCTCTTCAGTTTATCTATCAGAGTAAAGGAAAACACAGTTCATAGAAGCGTTAACCTTTCCGTGTTTTCTTGACCATAACGATTACGTCACGAACATTCGACGTGTTTCTTTTTTATCCATATGAAGGCCATAGTCTTGTCAGCTGTGTACGTTGTTCGGTCATACAGTCCTAAATCATATTCATTTACTGGTAATATGTCGACCTTAAAGTCACATTTAGGCATAACTAAAATTTTAATTCAATTATTCATTAAATCGAAATTAATAAAACGATTTTAAAATCACATCATTTATATCACCCACGGAAAATATTCTAAACGTTTTCACTTCCAGTGTTATATTGGTAAACAGAAAAAATACAGTGGCACTAAATAAGTGATAATTCAATCGATATTAATAAACTCATTACTCTGAAAACACTTTAGAAAAGAATGTATGGAAATAAGACAGTGTTTCCTTTGTGTTCCCGTAAACGTGAATACCACCTGACAAGTTTTCACAATGCGCTCACTTTCTCAGCCATCCGGAACTCCATTCCAACAAAAAAGAACACATACACAATTAATCCTTTGCATGAAAGCGGGAACTTGTAAATCGACAGGTTTAACAGATAACGTCTTCTTAGTCTTCCAGATTAAAACCCTTTATCCGTACTAAGCGCCGACACAAACACTGAACACTAGAAACGTTTCTTTCAACGCCCGTTACTCTCATGTTTGTTCCCCACTCCTCTTCTTATTATTATTATCTTTCCACATTTTCATCCTCAATAGTGCAAAGTCATTCTCATGCATCCTTCGTTTTGTGTCCACTCTCAAGCAGACAGCCATTATTTCAAAAACATACTCTTCTCCCCCTCCCCCCACTTAAAGTGCGATGAAGTTGCCGTGGCTCTGCAGGTTATTACCCCCTCCCCCAACCCACGTCTTCACTTTCACTACAGTAATGGGACCTTGAATACAAACTTCCGAAGGTCACGGTGCTCACAATTTGCATGTATATTTCGCTCACAGGTTACTTGCACCACGAGACACATTCACTCAGTACATATTTCTTGGTAGTTCATTTAAGAATCCTGTCAATCACAAATGCATTATTCATTAATGGAAAGGACATGAAGGTACTATCCCAGAATTCGTTTAGAAGGGCTGAGGAAAATTAAGGAAACCCTCAGTGAGGATATTGGATACACAAGTCGAGATCAGAAATTCCCTGATTCGAGCATGTAGATTTTTCTTCGTCTGAGCCAATTTTTTCGGATTCAGTGTCTACTGCTACTACAAAACTATTATTGTACCTGATATTAATTTTCAAATTCACAATTTCAACCGTTGTTCATGAAATATACACATAATTTAATTTCTGAAAAGTGTGAATTAAAAAAATCGTATCAAAATTGAATATAGAACAAAACAAATACTTAGTAATTAAATTTACAACAAGTTACCCACCCACAACTATGCAGTAAAGAAGATAACATATTTAGCCCACATGATGGAGTGTCAGGATATGTTTCAACTAATCCTGTATCCTTCCCCAACATCCTTCCAATCCTACTCTTATAAGAAACAACAAATAAATCGTGCGGCAAAATGTTAGTATAAATATCAACACAAAGGGAAATTATCTCAAAACTGTACACGTCTCATGTTTATCGCGTTAATGGTAACAATCGCCTATCATCGCAACTTACGATAGTCGATCTGTGAGCTGCTCTGCAACAGTCACGAAGTGTATCAGCCTACAAGAATGGAACGTCAATGGGTGAGTAGAGGCCTTCAGTAACAACCCTCGTCTTACACGTGAGAAAAATTTTACTTTAAGATTGTCCGTCCTGTGAAGGCAACGGGCCAGTCATGTTGTCCGGTTGTGTAATTATGTACGAATTCGTCACACTTCTTATTCACATTCTGCAAGCAAACACCGAAAACTAACACAGAGCAACAACACAAAAATTTTCAAAAAGCATAAAAGAAGGAACGGACAAAAACCAAATACTGCAGTGTTGAACTGGATATTAATCTTAACAATAACGTTTGCTCCAATTCTAATTTCAACAATATCAGTAATTATAAAGTCCATTATTTTTTCTCTATAATGACTGTACAAGAAACGGAATTTAACAAACAACACATGTAACTAACCGTGGATAACATATAATTGTCTGAACACGTCTCGTTTATGGACTAACAATTTAGTGGCCAATGTATAATTGTGATGTTATGAGTAAGCATTAAATAACGACACAATCCAACAACATCGCTGACGTGTTGCATAAAGAAGAAGATGAGTGTGATCAACGGACTTAACGTAAGAAATCGTTACAGTGTGAAATATTTGTTATTGGAGTGAACAAATCGGATAGTGACTGAACGCACCAGACATTGTGCAGGCGACAAAACGTGTTGCAAGTAAACACACTAACATCGAACCTCGCTTGGAAAAATTAACGAAACTACTAATTATTTAATTAAATGATATATTAACATTTATGGAACAAAACACTTATCATTTAACTTAATAACTGTGTTATGATGTCGGATCAATTACAAAATACGGATAGTAACATCACTAAATAATTATATCAAGAGTGGAGTTACTATAATTGCCACATATTTTTGATCGCTTCGTAATATTTGTGTTATGTAATACAAAGTATTTTTAAGTAAATATTTATATTACAAGCGTGCATCACTGCACAAAATATATTTAACACTTGGAAGACTTTAAACGGAACTTACATCTCTATTATTATAAAGCAGGCCTATACATTTAAAATTACACTTAATTACAAAAATATATTTTTGTAAGCAGTAAGAATATGACGTAATGTAAAGTATTCCATGTATTATTTGGTAACTAATTTCGTAATACAAATGAGAATATAATAACGTAAAGTACATGCCTTTGGCGAAAAAACTTTAAAGAGAATCTAAGGAAACTCCATTTAGAGATGATACATATGCCTGAAATTGTGTCTGTGACTGAAATATGCTTAAATTATTATGAGGACACCATGTATTTTCCTTCAAATCATAAACCACATTTACTACAGATATTAATAAGGAAAAATAAACAAACAAGCGATTGATTTGTAATTACACGCTGCAGCTCAACCCACAATTTCACATATAAGAGACAGTGTCCGTCCATTTGTGTGTTCTTCAAGATATGCAACTCGGACACTAACACTAATTCCGGACCAGCACTACCCCGTTTCTCTTTCAGGACAGAACAAAAGAGGAAAAAGAAAAGCATATTGTTTCTCACGGGTTCGAGTCCAACGTAGTTTTTCTTCGCGTTTTCCCCATAAGAACAGAACTGAGACCGAGATGACAATGGATATATTTTCATAGTAACCATGGTAACAAAACGCTTGTAAGCCTAGCGACGTTAAACGTACCAGAAGCGACAAGAATTTTTCTCAAATTAAAATGCACGTTCTTTGCGCGATAATAAATAACAACGGTGTATATAATGCACACTTAACAGGTCGCGTTCGGCATACTGAGTTGTTAATTAACTAGATGAGGCTACGATGAACTCTTGCCTTTAAAATAAACAGACATTGAATTCACACGCAACTGTTAATTGTCACGTGATGATGGTGTTCTCAAATTGGCGACATGTCAAAACTGTACAATGAATCAAGCAGCAATGAGCATCAAGGTTTCAGTATTCATTGTTTTTCACATATACTGAACAGAAATTGAATAAGTACAAATGTTTCAGTACATTTTAGTAACAAAGCACTGCATTAAAAGAGTCTAAATAATTCGCATTTTAGTACAGTCTAAAAGAAACAAAGATTTTCTTAGATTTTCTTAATTGTGATCTTGTTCAAGGAGGTCGTGGTTAATTACTGACTAAGGAAAATTCAAAATAAACTTTTAACATCCCTTTGTTTAATTATATTGAACATTCTAAGACTCATAGAGAAATTGTAGCAGCACAAAACGTGTTTAATGTTTCTCTAAAACTTTTGTTCAGAATTTTGTTTTCTCCGATAAACATTTACCCACAGACAGGAAGAAACGCTCGTTGGTTTACACATAATATTCAAAATACGTAGCATTTCAAGTGTCTCGACAGTTTTTAGTAAAATTCCGCAAGTATCAAATTTCTTGGAAATACGTTCGGTATTTTCTAATGTTGCTTAAAACCTATAGACGGACAGACGTACAAAGCGAAAGTACTAATAGGGGCTGCATATGCTTGCGAAAAACGCTTACTGAAATCCTAAAACATTCAAATTAATTATTAGTCTGGGTTCATAGCCTTGTCATATATAAATTTTTTGATCAAGAAGCGACAACTTTCGATTTCTAGAACTCCATACGTATACTGCAGTGATATAAATATGTGGTGGACAATTTCTGAGCAATTTTCTTAATACGCACCACTAAAGGAATATAGAAAATTCATACTGGAAGCCAAGGACCTTATGAACCCGGTAATTCCGTTTAGTGTGGGCTCTTAACTCGATTAATAAACTCATGTAACATAACGAAAGTTACAAAATAAAACATTAAAGAAATTAGAACGTTTTAGCACATATATATATAAAGTGAAGTTATCCCTGTAACAGGCCGTGGGGGCCCATAGGGCTGTGAGACGTCAAGGTTCCCATATTTTCTAGATAATCGGCTCACAGTTGGCGGTGAGGTTGTCAGTCTTACCGCCCAGGAAGACTCCTTGTATTCATTTCTGTTAGAGGTTGAGTCGACCACAGGGCCATAGCGCGGCTGGAAAGATTAGATAAATTGAAAAATCCAATTACATCAGCGGGAATCGAACCTACGACCCTCCGATTTGTAGCGTAGGGCCTCAGCCAACTACGCTGCCGCGTCTCCAACAACACATAATAATGTATCTGTATATTGCTGCAGTCTGGTATGATGCCCTGGAAAAAATTCAGCAACGTTTCGGTGGAACATATTCTCTCCTTCTTCACGGTAGTCAAACAAATAATCAACAAGTACTACTCTGCTGAATATGGAGGTAGCAGATTCGCCGGAAACGTCGGTAAATTTCTCTCAGACTACATTAAGTCATACCCCAAAATATAGTAATGTTCTTGTTTGTTTGAGGGTTGCCAGACGACGTTTCGAATATCTCGGGTTTGACAGCCTCCAGTAACGGGATGAATACTGCATTATCAACTGTACCGTGTTCTTAAGCATTATCAGCGAAGAAAAGTGTTAGTTCAGGATGAAATTAAGCAGTCTTAACTGATTTCAGGGAAAATAAAAACCAAATTAAACCCTTCTTATTCAAGATAGCGTCACTTCCCACAAACCGCGTCATTCAGGAAGATGACACTGCATCATCACAAAGAGTACGTCAACCCCTCCGCGTCACGCATTGCCCTCAGCAGATCCAAGGGAGTATCCCATCGTACTTTTAAAACATCAGAATACGCCTGATTTTAATGATAAATTATGATGAAATAGTCCGATGTTTCGGAGGACATATCGCCTTCATCTTCAAACTCGAATATAAACCGAGCAGGAAATAACCAGAAACTAATTCCAGCTTGCCATCAGTGAGTTTTTGCCTGGCTTACTTTTCGACTGTGAAGACGGAAGTGATATCTTCCTCCGAAACGTCGGGTTCTCTTCGAAATACACAGGACCGTACTGTTCGTAGCCCCGAACCCAACATTCAAAGGAAGTACTTCCACGGTTTAACTTCCACTGACCTGAATCAAAAGTTAGCGTTAAGGTTGTGACCTTCTGTGATATGAGTCCGTGTACTCGTTTGAAAGTCAGTCGACATATCGCATCCGTCCTCATGGTTGAGTTTCAACGGACTATATTGCGTTATATCCTGAAGGCAGTACTCTTCAGAGCGTGACTTACTTAGTGTCGAATGTGCAATGACTCTTTTGTGGATAAGGAACNTGACCGTGTCTCACGGTGTTGTCGCTTGCAGATTTACTTATACTTCTTCAACCCTGAAGATGGGGGCGATACGTTCCTCCGAAACGTCGGTTAACACCACATATACACGGTGCCAAATCCCAGAAGACTGCTTTCTTCAAGGAACATATTGTCACATGTATGAGTGACTATAGACGGGGTTTGGATTGATAGCCGGATTTATCGGGCTCTTTTGATACGTGAGTACACTTTACAATTCAATGTTACACACACACACACACACACACACACACACACTGTTGTCCATACACATCTTCACTGTCTTTGCCTAGTAGCGGCTTCCAACTCCTCGGCTACCAGCTTCTAAGAGCGACAGCTCACAATGACTGAACCTCAGCGGTCCTCTCACTAACTACATCAGCTAACTGGCCCTGCTTGTAATATATCGGCACGGATAGCGTAGAAAAGAGCTTTCGTCTGTTGCAGTGCAAATGTTACCGTGGAAACACGCTTGTTTGCGGAGCCATGACTTAACAATGGCTGTTATATATTCGTAGTTGCTTATTTCGTGACCGTTGCCTAGCAGCATATCTACATGCTACAATACGTAACGTGATCATGATTAAGACAAGGAAATATAGGCCCATAGACCTCTATATAAATGCAACTTGATTCTGGATATTTTTTTTTTCATTCAGGATCGAAGGAAATGCTAGATTTTACGAAAAAATACTTTTCGAGTGTGATGGCAGGTTATATATGCACGGAAAAAAAACTGAGCTTTTTGTTATAATCAAACGTTCTTCCTAAATAGTAACCAAGAGAGCGGGTTCAGGCGGTAAAACTTCTGGAAGGTGAAAGGTCATAACTTCGGCGGGTATATCTGCTATGCTAGCTAAGGATCTAGGTGGTCTTTCTCGGTCCCTCCAGCGAAGCTGGGATAGTACATTTAAATAGGTCACGTCTGCTCTATCGGTATCTAATCACCCCACAACTCGAGGCTACATTGTGTGAGATGTTTGCAGCGTCGATAAATGAGCCATAAATAAATAAATATAGGCGAAACTTTTTGTAACACGCTGAAACATGTTACATGAGCAATGAGAGGGAATTTATATTAAGCGGCCGTATCCATCAGCAAAGAGCACACAGGAAAATATAAATTAACATTCCCTTTGACATATAATTTATACTTTCTCTATAAAGCAGGAAGTAAATTATTCTTAACGAGGTGTTTTATCACGTTCGCATTTTATTCCATTAACAACTTTTTGTGGCATATAAATGCCCTACTCCCTTCCTTGCACAACACTCAAACTCACGCACGTTATATATATATATATATAAAATACAATTATTTTGGAGTGCTACAACCAAACACAAGACGTTCAATTTTAAAATTTTCAAACACGTTCGATAAAATTAACAATATTTTTCAATTAAAATTAATTATAAATTTATTTTCTATTGGTACACGGTAGCGTAGTTAGTTGAGGCACTATGCTGCAAGCCGGAAGGTTACGGGTTCAAATCCGGATGAGGTCATTTTATTTTTTTCAATGGACCTAATCCTTCCAGACGCACTATGCCCCTGGGGTCGACTCAGCCTCTAACAGAAATGAGTACCAGGAATTAATTAAATAATTTTAGTTACTGCAAAAATTTTTACAAACAACAAAATTGGTTAATCATTCTAATAATTTATGATTCTACTGCAAATTCCACGAAATAACTCGCAATATGTTTACCTGCAAAATACACAGCTTCATATGTAGATCTATTCGTTAATTTCCGTAACAATTCTAAGACGTCAGATTCATTATACGTCATACAGTGATTCCTAATGCTATGCATGTGAGTGTATAGGCACCTCTGCTCACGTAATGCTCACCTCGACGAAGGACGCGCGCCTGTGCAACGAACGTACTTTCACCTTCCATACTCACAACTAATTTTCTATCCTTTTCTTTCTCAGGTCAACCATGTCGCAACGATTTTCCCAAATAAGGTTTCTGAATAGATATACGTCATATTGTTATTATAGTTCTACAGTCTTCTCTTGGGCCCGGTTGCTCTTTTCATTTTTTGATCCTATAAACAGTCGGTACTATTCCTTGGACGGGGGATCAGCCCTGTATCAAGGCCTCTACCTACACACAGAACAAGAAAAAACAGAACAAAGGCATACAGACAACAATGCCTTGAGTGTGATTCGAACCCACGAACCTAGTGTTCGAGTGAGCGAAGACAGTTCATACCCTGAACGGGCGCGGCCACTGTGATCGGCTATGTGTATCATATATTAGACTTAATAAAATTACTGTTTACCTCGCGTAAAGATCTGTGATTTTAAAATGTGTAAGATAAACTTAAGCACCAAGCCATGAAGATTTGCAGTGGATATATACGTATTCGTGATCTCAGTACTAGATGCAGATGGTCAGTTTCACGCTCCTGCCGCTTTACTCCCGGGGAAGGAGCCCCCCGGTATTCATTGAATAGGATGTTGTGTGAACCCCCAAGTCGGTCTGCAAGCTGGGGGGAAAAGAAAAATATTTCACCTGCCAGGAATTGAACCCAGTTGCTATACGGACTGTTAGAAGGTGTAACACGAGAAATTACCAAAGAAAATGTGTTAGATTTGAAACTGAATTTGGACGATACCTTACATATTTAATATTCAATGAAGCGAGCGTGGCTGGCATTCAAGTTCCACGGAATCTATGAAGAAATTGAGGCTCCCAATGTAAATAACCGAACGGGCGTGAAGAAGCGTCACTTGGCTTCCTGAACCGCACACTGCTCGCCGGGCAGACTGTTAATGAACACACGCCACTTTTACGCGCAGAATCGTAGGACGCAGTTGTCTCATTATCGCAGCTTTCTGGAGCACAATGTTGGTGCAGGTCGCGTCGCTTCTGCTCCTGCAGCTTAGTAATGACGTAACAGTAAGAGAAAGAAAAGAGAGAACAAGACGGAAGGAAGAGAAGGAGCTAAGTTTCTTAAGGACTTGGACCAATCAGGTAATGCGCCGTCGCTGTTTCCAACTTGCCGGGCTCATTAAAGAATCCTACATACAGCCATCTCTTTCCTTCATCCCCACTACCACTTTCTTTCCTTTTTCAATTTTTTTCTTCCTCATTCTTTGTGACTTTTCTCTTAAGAACGGGCTAATACGGCGACGCGCGAAGACTGCTTGCTACAGGAGAGCCCGGCACTAGACGACGCGACAAGTCCGAGCTCGCTTGTGTGCGGGATACCGGCCGCTGAGGCTACACTTGCCGCCAACTGGCAGCTCGCACCCGCACGGCGCGGCTCCCAATAACGCTGATGATTTTGACTAGCATGACCCGGAATAAATGTGATCACACGGTGCTCAAAGCGTGGAATATTGGATTTTCGATGCAATGACACTTTTCTGTTACCTACAACTTTTAAAATACTTCTTACTACATAAGTAAAATATACCATAAGTCTCTGATCTTCTGACTTTTCATCCTGCATCCGCGCCATACTTAGAGAAAATACGCTTCCCCTCATATAAATTTCTTTTCCATGCCCATTTATCTTTCCTGTACGCGTCGCAATTGCATAGATGTTTTGGCATGTTCACAACTTGCATTTCTACTTCTTTTATAAGACTGCATAAAATTATGACATTGACTGAACATTAGCAACGTCGTTCCGAAACGTCTTTTAGAGTTACGTTTCTTTCATTCTGGAGTGTTTCAGACGATTTGTGGTCAATTAAAATTTTTTGTAACCTTAATGTCTAACTCTCTAGTACTCTCTGTTGCCTAAAACTTTAAAGTCTGAACCTAACCTTCTTCAGTGAGAGAGAGCAAAATTTGTTATAACGTTCTCAGGCTTCGCCAGCTCCTCCTTCTGATAAGGGCAGTGTGAATGTGCAGGCGTTTCCATGGACAGAAGCAGTGGCTTGAGACATGGGCCATGGAATTTTTGTTTTCTGAATCAATTTCCAACTGTATATTTTGAATTAATAATTTTAGTGGATTTGATAGCAATGGGGAGGGGGTTAATTTTCATTACCTTAATTAAGAGGAGTTGCATGACAATCACGCAGTTGCAACTTCGTAATTGGGGACCACTTCAACATCCGCCTAAAGGCAGAGGAAAACCACGACAGCCTGTGTCGAGGCGACTGATTATAGGCCCTACAGGATGCATGCTGATTCTAGAGACTGAACTTGTTCCAGTATATAATAATCCTGCCCGTACCTGACAGGAAACACATTACGTCCCCGCTACAAAGCCCAACCGGTTAATGCTGTTTAGGGAAATAATCGTTGTTTCTTGTGAGAACCATACAGATACAGATACGGAGCATACAGATACACTGTGTGGGCAGAATGCAGAGTTTTTGTATGTTAAAGCAGGTGGTACATATAGTTACCACTGGGTTTTAAGGGTTCGATACAAGTTTAGTTGTTTAGTTTACGCCGCAGAGAGTAACATGGCTATAAATAATGAACTGGAAGGATTATTAGCGAATCACAGCTCGAAAAGTATTTTGAAGCAAGCGACCGCAAGGTAATATAGGACTACCCCAGCATTTCCTTGGAAGGAAGAGCAAAGGATGTCAGCCATGATATTCGGTGTTTCGGCCCAGATGCGAGCCGAGAACTTCTCGAATAAAATTATACAGTGCTACCGCTAAGCCAACCTGCTCTCTATATTACACTTCGCCGTATTCGCGACATTTCTGAATGCTTCTTTATAAGATGTATAATTAAGTAACTCCCTTGCAGTAGGACACTTTCATAAAAGCTATTAGCTACTCAAAAAGTGAAAATTTGCCTGTTTTTAATGTTACCCAAAGGTTCATTACCGTTTTCACAAGAGTCCGCCTTTGGTCCATATCCTGAATCAGATGAATTCAGCCTACATTCTCAGATATTATAATTCTAAGACATACTTTAATATTATCCTCTAGTCTACGCTTAGGACTACCAAAATGTCTCTTTTTTTTTCAGATTTCTCTCACACATAAAGGCGCAATAGAATAATTTATTTTCTGAGCATTACCCATGGACTTCCTTTAAGATACATTCCCAGACACCTATCAGTTCCGTCCTGTCTCTCTGTCTCTCCGCATGGAACTAATTCGCTCCCATTGGATGGATATTCGTGATAGCCTATATTGAGGAGTTCTGCTTAAAATATGTCGAAAAAATATTCAAATTCGGTTAAATCGGATTTAGAAACGGCCAATTTACGCGAACACTCGAATGCATTTTTAATGCCTCGCTAACTCCTACGCCTGTGACGAGACCACGCTGGGGTCTCCATGGCAGAGAAGGCACTCATTAATTTCATAGACGAAATATCTGGGCGCCCTTCAAATGTCACGTTGTACGTATAATTTTTCATAAAACCCGTTCCGTTAACTAGATCTACTGCCATCATCAGAGGCACGTGAGAGCTGATGTCAGTTACTGGAACTTCACTGACAATCATCAGAAATAATTTCCATGGCGGGTGGAGGGTGCCACGAACCGTTTAAGACTAATTATACTGGTCATTCTAAAATATTTAGGACAGAATACATTAAAACATTTTTACTTTTCATTATCAATACGAATGCTTGGTATATTTCCTTATTTACTTCAATTTTGATTTTTCATAAATTCCCGAGAGGGAGGATTACATACGTGACTTACTCTGACAACGGCCGTGCTGAGATTAGCTCATTCAGAAGGACTTAACTGAATACACTTCATGTTATCAGGCGTGTCTCAACAGTAAAGAGAATATGGCTTGAGAAACCTCGTGTTTTAGGCTTGGATACTGGTCGAAAGCTATTGATATGAAAAAGAAAACATTTCGTATGATACAGCAAGAAATGGACTGTTTATATTCGTAAGACAGTCTTCATAATGCAGTGGGTGAGACCAATAGCATGACATACAGGCAGACGGTAATAAAATTGACCACGAATCAATTACCTGCCTACCTACCTACCTACTCAACTACCTAACTACCAATCTACCCACGGCTCGGCGGTACAGCCCTGGGTGAGCCTTAGCCTCCTCTACAACCAGTCTCCACTGCTCTCAATTCCTCATCTTCTCTATCCATCCTTTCACCTTCATCTTCAGGCCGTTCTCAGCATCGTCTGGCCATCTCATCCTGGGTCTTCCTTTTCTTCTTTAGGGAATATAAACTTCCTTTTGACATTCTCTTTGGCATTGCATTATCTTCCATACTTTCAACATGCCCCAACCCTCTTATTCTCTGTGACTTGATAAATCTTACTGTATCCTCTCCTTTCAGTAACGTGTTTATGTCTTCATTGTATCTCATCCTCCATGTCTTATTTTGTCCGTATATTTCGCGTACTATTTTTCTCTCGGACATTCTCAACGTATTCTCTTCTGTTACTATTAAGATCACGAGTCACTACGCACTTACAATTCATGATTATCTTACCGTACAACTGAAAGTTATATAAGCTGAGCAGTTTAATTAGCGTCGCTGCATAACCTAAGAACAGACGAATCAAGATTTCCCCCCCCCCCATTGGCACTACAGCCCCAGTGGGCCTAGGCTTACCTCCATGAACTTCTCCGTTCACTTCGGATTTTCTAGATCTTACACATTCGGTAAGACTCCTTGGGCGGGTGATCAGCTCGTCGCAAGGCCGCTACCTGTACACAAAAAAAGAAAAACGCATACACACAAACTAAACATCCATACCCTGAGTGGGATTCGAACCCACGATTCCGGTTTCCAAGCGAGCGTAGACAGTACATCCCTTAGACCGCTGGGCTACCGTGACCGGCGATGAATTAAGATTAGCAAGGAGAAAAGTGTGAATCGGTGTGGTAGTGCAACTAACAAACTAACTAACTGGCTAATTAACTAATCGCCGTTTAGCTTGAACAGAAGACGAGCTTAGTTCGTGTTTCAAGAACCGCTTCTTAGAAAAGTGGCTTCACTTTTTTTGTGCGGTCCTAAGTAATAAGTACTAAGAAGACGATTATGAGGAGATCTAATTGCTTAGTCTATCTGTGAAAATGCCTAGATTTGTATTTAATATTTATATTATAGTTATATTATATAATATTTATTATTTTCTAACAGTACGTATAGTTTCACCCCTTTATGCTTACAGCCCACTGAAATCAATGACATTCAGTTTTGTAGAAAAATATTTTTCTGTTTCCCCCATAAGTAAAGAAGGGGTCACATGCTAACAAACTACATAATAACTTAAGAATGTAATAGGCTTTCAGCTGGTCACAAAATTCCCCGACTTTATGGAATCAAAAGGTTCATTACCGTTTTCACAATAGCCCGCCAGTAGTCCATATCCTGAACAAAATGAATCCAATCTAATCTCATACACATTTATCAACATATTTTAATATTATCCTCCCATCTACGCCCATGTCTATCAAGTACTCTATTTCTTTCAAGATTTCAGGCGGTACCGCTGTTTACTCTTCTTTGGGAGGTGATGGGTTTGAAGCTCGGAGGGGGAAGCCTGCCATCCCTTCTCAATAACCGCCCTACTCCCTCCAGGTAAATCCTGGGATCGTAACTCGGTCATGTCATGACTGAAGCTCCTCATTTTGCAGTTTTCTCCAGCCTTCTGTCACTTCATTTCTCTTTGGTCCAAATATTCTCGTCAACGCCCCGTTCTCAAAACCCTCAGTCTATGTTGCTGCCTTCATGTCATAGACAAAGTTTCACACCCATACAGAACCACAGGCAAAACTATAGTTTCGTATATTCTAATTTTCAAGCTTTTAGACAGCAGACGAGAAGACAAAAGTTTCTGGACTGAATAATAGTCATCATATTAATGAAAGATTTATCTTCCGTGACAAAAGACTCGTCACTCGAACTAAAACCCCCTGAACACAGTCTGGCTTGCAATAACATACTAAACAGGATATCGGTTGAGTAGCATGGACAAGCAGAGATTGGAATCAGTTGGCTCAGGCAACGGCTAATTTGCGCTGGATTCTGTCCGCAAAGTGATATTGTCCACGTCACAGTGCTTTAGATGTTCGTTCATTTTAAGCTTCCTGCTACGCAGATAAGCGATAGTACGGGAACCTCTCGTTGGATGGCGCTAAGTTCTGTTGTTGACAATGAATGGCAGACATTTTGCACTGCATACAGACATACATGATCCCTTGCAGTTCACTCAGTATGCCAAATGATTCGTAAATTTTTATATATTTAATTTTATGAATGCATACCGAAACGAACGGTTACTCCATGTTCTTATTAACTTTTACATAATTGAAAACTATCAAATACACCAAAAAAGAAAAAGGTAAATGTAAAAATTTGTCCCTGTGTTTAAGTAATTAAACATCACATCATGAAGACATATGGGGGACTGGAAGTATAGCTCCACAATTCTTGACCTGGGCACTAGATGGATGTGAGTGATCATCTTCACGACCTGGCCACTTTAACCCTGTATAAAAACAGCCCCGGTACGCGTCTGACAGGAGGATAATGCACTGAATGGCTGCAACAGAACATGCACTGTCTAATTTCGTGCAATCCGCAATACGAGTGCAGTGGCGCCCACTGCAGAGAGAGCAGAGAGGTTGCTGGTTGTCGGAGTTGCTAACAACTCAATCTCAGGTTGATAAATCGTCCGAAAGTGACTCGCGGAAAGTTTTGTTGCAACATGAGCAGAATTCCTGAACCAAGCGGCCATTTGGGCGAGGTAAGCAGGCGGTTGCTTCGCGCATGCGCTACTGAAACCTGCCATCAACCAAACGATCCCAGGCCACACATTTACATATCATGCATTTAAGTTCAGTTTTAATATATATCCATCTATGTCTAGGTCACTCAAGAGACCACAAACGTCGTGTTACTGCTACAGTTCTGTACAGGTCTTTCGTATCACCTGTGAAAGCTATGTATATATCCCGTCCTCCTTGACCTTATGACCCTAAATATAGTTAGTGTTAGCACAAATTATTAGGTTACGCGTCACAGAATTATCACCGTCCTACGGTTACTTACACCTACTTAGGTACAATTAGAGTAAACCCTCGCTAATCATGATTAATTGCGGAGGTGAAGTCATCCGGATTAAGCGATAATCTGGATTAGTGTCCTAAAACACAAAAAAAGAATCTTTACAAATAAATGGAACATTTAATGATTTTTGCAGTGTTCGTGAAAATATAAATAATATCACTGTAGTGTCTTCAAAAACAAAACAAGACGCTACAGCGAGTACAGAAATGGAATCTTCGACTAGATTAAACGGTGGCAACTTCTGGGTCGGTTGAGTGCATATCAGCTCAGATAATTCCCTGCTCGTTTGGGTTACTGAGATGGGAAAGTAAGATTATAACTTGCACAGCGTCGAATGGGAGGAAAGTTGTTCAACGGGGAACTGAAAAGAATCTGAGGGTTCTATCTCCTGGAATATGTTGAAAGTTAACCGATGTTTCGGATGAATATGTCGCCACCATCTTCAGAGTCGAAGAGAAAACCAAGCAAGAACCCAGCATGAAGCAGGTGACAAAAGATCAGAGCTGTATTCCCACTTGACTAGACCCGGGATGGAACCCTGGCCGCCGCGGTGGGAACCCAGCTACTAATCGCTTGAGCTATGACGCGGCCCTGCAAGTTACATGTAACATAGTACACATGAAACACCAACGCCGTGGTATCAAATGAAGCACAAATAAAACTTTAAGAACTTTTTAATTATCTCTGCGAAGAAATAATTTCAAAAGTTAAGACGGAGTACAGCTGTGTGACAAAATAGAACAGCAATCACATATACCTGAAAATGGCCGCCGTATACGGCCGAAGCGTGTCCTATTCAGATGTTGCGTATAAATGTATATATATCAACAAAGTATATGAGTTTAGTGGATACACATGAATATGAAAGAGAACAGAAAAAACGGTAAGTCACTGAAAACCCGCTCCTCGGTAAGGCTCCAACTGACCTAAAGATACGCGGGGAACCGCGTTGGCCCTAGCAGGTTAGCATAGCGGTAATATTCCAGGCTCATATTCCAGAAGTGTTCGGTTCGGTTCTCTGTCGAAACATCAGTTATTCTAGCAGATTTCTCAGTCCACCAAAAGGCAAATGTTGGGATAGTACTTGATTAGGTCACGACCGCTTCCTTTCAGATCCTTTCCAGTTCATCGTTCATTGATCGTCCTATCATTTGACGCTGTAACTTCCGGGTTCTGGGGGCAACGTGAAAAAATCACAAAAGAAAACGGAAATCGAGAGAGATTTAGAAGAAGTCCGCGCTGAAAAGGTGATCACTAGAACACTAATCTAGACGGAGTCATGTTTTCTAAATGAGGCACACGTTAATGAAACCGAATGCGTAAGTTAGAGACATTCACAGGGACACAAATATTCAAACTTCAAAAGTGACATAACAGTTATACCTGAAGTTTTCTGACCACGGTGTGTAACCACGTGTAACCACAAATATTAATTTAGTCATTCTTCGTCGTCTTGGAGTTTATCCAATACTTACTTTACTTACTTAATCCGTTCCTCTTAAGGGGCGTCCACATTACTCGTACTCGTGCGTCAGAAGCTTACTGCTGCCGGAAACCCAAACCGGTTTGCATACAAAGCCTTCGCATTTCTTCACAACAGATATCAGCTGCAGTAAGCTTCTGACGCACGAGCACGAGTAATGTGGACGCGCCTTTAGAGAAATAGGATGTGGTGGTTTGGATTGGATGTATTTNATTTTGATTATTTTACAGACAGTAGGACTCCTTGGACGGGTGATCAGCCTGTCGCAAGGCCTCTACCTAAACACAGGACAGTACAAACACAGAATAAACATATACACATACCAAACATCCATTCCTTATGTGGGATTCGAACCCACGATCCCGGGTTCGGAGCGAACGAAGACAACACATGCCTTAGACTGCTCGACTACCGTGACCTGCTGTTCAGTACACAGAGTAAAAGGTAAAGCTTTTAGTGTGCTCAAAGCAATACACCAAGGAGGCGAGTGGCGGAGTGGAGGTGTAGATCTACGTTTATTGACCATGGCACTAGTTGGAGGTGAGTGGTCAGCTTCACGCCATGGTCGCTTTAACTCCGGGGAAAGACCAGCGGTACCCTTTGGATAGGAGCGCCTGCAATACACCGAGTAACTCCTTCTAATGGGCCCAGGAATGCTGGAATATCTGACAAGGGAAACAAATTCAGTTTCGGAAATATTACCTTCATTGGTGGCATCCTGTGTGTTACATATATATATATATATATACACATAATTCATATATATATATATATATATAGAAATTATGTTTAAACGTCAACACAACAAATATACACAATTTCATTATTTTCTACACTGTAGCATTGGAAGCTTAGTATATAAATTGGCATTTTTTTTCTGTGGCGCTACAGCCCCAATTTGGGCCTAGGCCTACCTCCATGAAACTCTCCGTTTCACTTCGGTTTAGTAGATCTCAAACATTCAGTAGGACTCCTTGGACGAGTGATCAGCACGTCACAAGGCCTCTACCTGTAGACAAACACAGAAAAACACACACAAATATCCATGCTCTGGGTGGGATTCGAACCCACGATCCCGGCTTCCGAGCGAGAGAAGACAGTGCATGCCTTAGACCGCTCGGCTACCGTGACCGGCATATAAATTGGCATACACATTCTTAACCTAACATACTAGGAAAACATTTTTTAAATACTTTTGATAATTCTAATATTCAATAATATATTCAACACATTACAAATCTTTATATATGGTATACCTTTTATTTATATTTTATATTATTTTGTATCTTCTACTTTAATTGTAACACCAACTTGAGGCAAAAGGTTTATGTCAGTACACAATACGACACGTTGCACTGATATGGATCCGTATCGGTAGTTCAATAACTACACGTATTCCTATATATACCCTCCTGATGATGGTCCTGTATGGCCGAAACATGTAGCAGCAATATAGATCGAATTGTAAAACTGAGTATATTTGTTGCGTTGACGGTTGACATAATTCCTATATATACGTATACTTATAGAGATCGAAAATATTATGTTTCGAATAAATTCAATGCAGCTGATAATGCCCAAAATAAAAATTATGCTTATGAAATAGCATCGCAATAAACAAACAATTATATTTCAATTAATCTTTTTTCTCCTTCCACCTTCACAAATTAGTCCATATGGCATGTTGCCATCAGAATTAAACTGGAATTATGAATTTCATAAAAAAGTTGGTATGACTCCTTGGACGGGGGATCAGCCCTATCGCAAGGCTGCTACCTATATAGAACAACACAAACAGAGACAGACATCCATGCATCGAGTGGGATTCAGAACCACGATCCAAATAATTCAACGGGAGAAGGCATTTTAAGCTTTAGAACGCGCGGTCACTGTGGTCTGGAATTAACTTTATTAATGGCTGAAAAGCTCTTAAATTTATTTAGCAAATACTTCCGTTCTAACAGCACATGCAACTGAAATAATCTTGAGCCGCATTTGATTGACATGTTAAAAAATGAAAAAGCAAATTTATTAATTTTGATTTGAGCGTCGACTGGTTGCAGTACTCTGACATGGAGCAGAATATTTTCAGACAATTCTCGATCCGTCACGGTCACGGTGCTTGATAATAAACCGCATTGCAATTCCATCAAGTGTAACCGGTTTCTGCGTTCGGTTCGTGCAACATTCACCGAGCATACGTAATATCACACAGACGAGCATACACAATGCTCCGCATTCCAACAATTCCACGTCACACAACTAAAAATTGTAACCATTTTAAAGAATATTAATATAATAATTTTAACTACAAACTTCATGTATTTTTTTATTGCTAGTGGGGTGGGACTAAGTCCCTTGTACTGCGGCCACTTCTGGCCTATTGTACCAGCCCCAGATGAGGGTGATTGTGGAGCATTTGGTGGAATGAAGATTGGCAGAGGAAACCGAAGTACTCGGAGAAAACCTGCCCCAGCGCCACTTTTTCCACTACAAATCTCACTTGACCAGACCCGGGATGGAACCTGGCCCGCCTGGTGGGAAGCCAGCGACTAACCGCTTGAGCTATGGCGCGGCCAAACTTCATGTAACTATACAATATCTATATCTTCTCTTAGTTTTTAATGGTAAAAATACCAATTTTTAGAAACAAGTACAGTTTGCATGTAAAGAATTTCCTACAGTGTTGTGGAACTTCCTGATGGTGGTCAATGTTGCCGAAAATACCTAAAGATAAATTTATATATCCCCCGTTCAGGGGGTCCTACCAAATGTGTACAGGATTACGAAACAAAAGGAAAAGCGGCCAGGTCACAAAACGGAGCTGTAGGGCCATCAACGAATGAGTGAATGAATTTGTGTATTTTAATATTAAACTTGTTGTTCTTGATAAAATGACCATTCCTTTCTTAATGTCTTATTTTAAACATAATAACCAAAAATTCGCTTCGCATCAAAGCTACAGGAGAGCCGGGATCGCGCAGTCAGTATAGCGACTGGGTGCGGGCGGGACGACCGAGGGGTCGGAGTTCGAGTCCTAGTAGGGTCAAGAATTTTCTCTTCTCCAAGCCGTCCAGACCGGTTCTGGGGTTCACCCAGCCTCCTATCACATGTGTACCGGGGGATATTCCCCAGAGCGGCCGGGACGTGAATCTGACCACACACCTTCAAGTAGTACGGAGGTGAAGAAATTGTAGATCTATATAACCACTACCTCACACGCCTTCATGGCATAGCGGTTGGTTAGTTAAGCAAAGGGCAACTTTTTCTTTCCTTCGCAATACAGCCCCAGTGGGCCTAGGCCTACCTCCATGAACTTCTCCGTTCACTTCGGTTTTTCTAGATCTTACACATTCGGTAGGACTCCTTGGGCGGGTCATCAGCTCGTCGCAAGGCCTCTGCCTGTACACAAACACAGAAAAACGCACACACACAAACTAAACATCCATGCCCTGAGTGGGATTCGAACCCACGATCCCAACTTACAAGCGAGCGAAGACAGTACATGCCACAGGGCAACTTTACCTTTATTAAAGCTATAGATTTCCATGTGTGTGTTATTTACGACTGATGTGTTTAATACAAAAGTCGATGTCAATATTTGACACGTCAAAAATATCTAATCATAAAATTCAACCATTACTGGATAATTTAATATAGAATGTAATAACAATATAAGGAAAGTGTGTAATCCGTATATTTACTGTGCATAAATCGGCTTAAATGTTGCATTATCAGTTAAATTATTTAATGATGCATTATTTTATGTAATGGAAAGTGTAAGGGCAATGCAGGATCGACATTACGTTCGTACTAAAGTCAGGAAACATATGAAATGTGGTCTGCTTCATGACTCACACGACCCTGTACTAACACTTTATATCATACTGCTTACAGACCTGATAACACACTCTAGTAGTTGCCCACCTTGTACACAATTCACAGCGACTACCTACACACGCACTTCACAACACTTCGTCATTTAAACAAATTATAAAGCAAGTCAGAAGGAAATATACCATTCAGCACCGTGTCGCTGATAGACCGAGTCTGACACGAACACCATAATAAACACAACATAATGTGACATCGTTTAGTCTGGTAGTAGTTTACTGACGTTTCCATCATCAAGGTTAGAAAATTAAAAGAAGCGTGTTCGGCTGATTTTTCAGCCCTGAAGAAGGAGGCAGTAAATTTCTCCGAAGCGTGTGTAAACTAGGTCAGACTACACGGAGTCACATCCCACAATACTGTTCAGAGTCACCACAACGAGATCCTTACACCACCTGTAGAAACTAAGAGCAGCAACCAGGGAGAAATGTGCGTGCGTGCGTGTGCGTGTGTGTGTCTACAAACCACAGCAATTACATGAACTCACAAAAAACCAAAGTAGAAAACACATTAGCCTTTAGGGGGAGTATCACAGATTCCTGCTGGCTTGGCTAGAGATGTCTTGAGTGTAAGTACGACGTCAAGGAACTGAGGTTAACATCCGAGCCCATGGTCTTCATATATATATGCACAGCACACAAGTAGGTCAATGTTGCCGGCGAGAAGAAAGGGTTGTTCATCATTGGGGGTTGAAAAACCTAGCGGCAGGGGTAAAAGAAAGTAAAAGTTAGGGGTGGGGAAAAACCAAAGGGTGAACTTTCTTTTTAAAAAATATATTACATGTTTAAAAAATATTGTAAATCCAGCCGCCATACAACACGATTCTCACCCCCCTCCCTCGCCCTACCCCAACTCCATTATCATTCTTGAATACATTTCAGGTTGACTGCAAGTTCGCGTGCATATGGACGCGCGAAATGAGGCTCCATTCATATTTAAAAAAATCCTCAGAGCATAAGTTATGAGTCTGGGTGCGGGGGGACTAAGGTTTGTAAAGCAAAAAGGTAGTTAGTTATATGCATCATGCTATGGAACAGAAAACCCTTTTACCTCACGGTCTCAAAAAAATTAAACCCCCCTCCCCTTTTACGAGACAAAAAAAATGCATGATATAAACCATGCTCTGGTGGGAAAGAAAAATGTATTTTATTATGAAACTTTCAAAATGCTGAATGGAGACGGGAGGTGGAATAAGTGGGGTTGTATGCACTTGGATCTTTTCTAACCCTCAGCAGTTAACCTTGGATGCATCCTTTTACCCCTTGAGCCCCCACGGATCTATGTATAACCACGCCTCTGTGGCCGTGGGTACCACACGCTACTTTAGAAAAGGGTTGGGAATTTTAAAATGCGTTGACGAGGTTAAGACACGCAGATCGTGCGGTTTCGACGCGATGCATTCCTTCTTTCGAGTAAACACATATCACGTGATCGCTAACCAGCCAGCTTATTGGCGCGTCGGTCTGATCTACAGAAAACACACGTGATCACTATCCGCTATTGTGACGTCAAGTACGTCTGTACAAACTCAAAAAACAAACTCCGTGATTTTAGTCCGCAAGCGAACTATACCGACAGAGCGACGGCCGCTTGTCGACGAAGTTAGTGCCAACTTTAGCGGGTAGAGGGTGTCGCGTGCTCAGCGCAACGGATCGCAACAGCCGTCAATCTCGGTTTTCTAGACCGGAGTCGCTATTTCTTTGAAATTGCTCTTCAATTAACATCACGAGGCGGAGTGGACCCCGTTCCAAACCCATTACTTCTCAGAAAAATTCTGGTAGCGCCGGGAATCGAACCCGGACCTCTGGATTTGTAGCCAGGAACTCCGACAACTAGACCACAGTGGCGGTCACTACGTCTGTACATATATTTAAAATAAGACTGAATACTAATGAGCTTCATAACTTGTCCTCTTCTCCGAGTATAATCACAATGATCCAGTCAAGGTGAATGAGATGAGCAGGGAATGTAAAACGCAAGGACAGGAATACATATAACATATTGGTGGGGAAGCCAGAACCACACCGCCATCTCTTAGCCGATTGTCTAGAAAATGTGACAGCCTCGAAGTCTCACAATGCTATGGGCCTCCACGGGCTGTTACAGGGATACCTTTTACCTTTAGCTTTATGTCGCCATAAAGAACCCGAACGTTCGTTACGGTATTCACAACAGCAAACACTAGTTCTCTTCATGAGCCAGATGAATCCAATTCAGCAAGTCGGTTAAACTCTTGTGGTGCAATTGAGGGGACCATGCAAGTTTTGTGGAGGACCGATTAGGCGTGCCCCAGTTATGACGGAACAAGCATGCAAATACAAAATCATATGCATAACCCCTTATTTCGAAATCTTGACGTTTAGAATAGGCTAATGAAAGACTGTCATGTTTCCTTTGAATAGCGCAGTTAGACCAGGCGGAAACAGTATAGCAATAGCTGTCTGGGGCAACGGCACAGATACCTGACTCCTCTGCCGGCAAATTTTCATATGAATTGGAATATAAGAAGTCGGTTGTATTCACTGTTAAAGAGGACGGTTAGGCAACATAGCAAAGGCGAACAATGTGGCCGACAGAACTGGTTTGCGAAGACAACTTCCTGTAAGGTGTGGCTCTGAATGAAGACAAGTGGATCTGTCGAGATGAAGGGTAAAACTGGTGCGCAAATATGTACACAGTCGACAGTCTGGTTTAAATCGATTCATACTGAGACTGTCAGCAAAAATTGCAGGCAAAATATGTTGCAGCACTATAATAAAACTATAATGGGGAGAGGGGGGTAAAACTCGCCCTTGGGGGTCAAGTGTACATGAACATGTACTTGTGACACTCAGGTCTGCCTTCACCACACAAAATATTATACAGGAAGATTTCAATGAGGAAGGTGACGTTGGGGGCCATATATTTTTTTTAAACCGATGACAACGTAGGCGTAACTAAACAATCAAATCCTCTCATATTCATGTTTTCTCGTCGTTTGTTGTATCCTGTTATGTGAACTTACTATATGTTTGCAGAAATTCTCCGTTTAATTCCATACATTTGAGTTCACGGACTTGGTTTGTTGGCTAGGTTTGTAGCATAATTTTCTACCTCTGTTTCTATCATATTTTCATGACTGTGCGTGCTTTATTGAAAATCTTTCTGTTATCTCCCTTCGACATAGCTGTGTCTCAGGTATTTAAATAGATATAGTGAATCAGACATGAGTTGTCCAGTGATTAAGGTTACCTCTTTCTAACGGGTCCAACAAAGTTCGTGTCTAAACGTCACCTGAGAAAGGAAACAGATCCAGTTTCCGAAACGTTGTCTTTACCGGTTTTTAGAATACCTGATGATGGACAAAGTCCGAAAACCCAGTAACTCTGATTATTATTTCTCTATTACATATTTTCCTTCTCAACGTAACAAATACCATTTTAAGCATGAAGTGTGTTTCGGCATGTGTGTGACATCTTCAGAACACAAAATTAAGATTTAAATATCAGCGTAACTTACATTAAATATTTGTTGGCCAAATAGATAACAGGACTATTTCTTGTCTTTAACAATAGAGTAATAGACCTTCCCTTACCGTTCACGGAAACTGTCATCAAAAGACACGACGACCCGTAAGAGGCTGAACCGCCATGGAAAATTTGCAGTTAAAGTATGCACTTTTTGAGGATAAATTACTAAGTGTGAACGAACAGCTGTCTGGCTATACCCGGCTCAAGGTCAAAGCCCGCGAAGCAAGAACTTATGATTGGACATAAATCAATTCAGTCAAATTCACTTCACGCTATTACCATTACATCAGTAACAATATGACCATCTCACGCTACCGCGTGCCCTAATGAAACATTTTTTCCCCTTGGCACTACAGCCCCAGTGGGCCTAGGCCTACCTCCATGAACTTCTCCGTTCACTTCGGTTATTCTAGATTTTACACATTCGGTAGGACTCCTAGGGCGGGTGATCAGCTCGTCGCAAGGCATCTACCTGTACACAAACACAGAAAAACGCAGACACACAAACTAAACATCCATGCCCTGAGTGGGATTCGAACCCAAGATCCCGGTTTCCAAGAGAGCGAAGACAGTATATGCCAATGAAACAATTGCCCCATATTTATTTAGTTACTCTGAGTGTATACATAAAATAACTTAATTTTCTAAGTGTATTTACATTTTATTAGTGGCCGGGATAGCTCAGTCGGTATAGCGACTGGTTACAGATTGAACAACAGAGGGGTCGGAGTTCCAGTCCCTATAGGGTTAAGAATTTTCTTTTCTCCACGTTATCCAGACAGGTTCAGAGGCACACACAGTGGGTACCAGGGACTGTTTCCTCGGGGGTAAAGCGGCAGGGGCGTGAAGCTGACCACTCACCTCCATCTAGTGGCGAGGCCAAGAAAATGAGGATCTGTAGATCCACTCCCCCATACGCTTTCATGGCGTAGTGCTTAATTAGTTAAGAACAGGGACAATTTCACCTTTCCATATTTACATTTTACTGGAAAAGCAGCAAATATATATACTGGTATATTTATCGCGATTTTTCGAGGTAATATCAGTGTTTATCTCGAAAGTTAACGATTCCAACCTGTTTTTTTTTTTTGTAATTTATTGCTAGTGGGGTGGGTCTAAGTCCCCTGTACTGCGGCCACATCTGGCCTACTGTACCAGACCCAGATGATAGGTGAGGGTGACTGTGGAGCATTTGGTGGAATAAAGATTGGCAGGGGAAACCGAAGTACTCGGAGGAAACCTGCCCCAGCGTCACTTTGTCCACCACAAATCCCACTTGGCCAGATCCGTGATAGAACCCGGGCCGCCGCGGTGGGAAGCCAGCGACTAACCGCTTGAGCTATGGCGCGGCCTTCCACTTTGCTTTATAGATCCATTGAGAATGGCCGTTAGTGAGTGTTTTAAGACAAACGACCCTGCATTAAGGGAAATGTATGGGAAACACTACATAAAGCAGCTTAAAGACTATACGTTTTAAACATTTAACGATAAGTAAACTTACAGTGTCAAAAATCAGACACATAAAGAAAACAAGACAAACGAAACCTCAAAAGATCCAATTCTGATATCGACGGATAACGTCTGTAATATATGAAGCATTTTCTACCAAGCCACTGTTACTATAGTGTTTTGACTTGTGTCATTACACAGACCAAAGCGAGTTTCATGTCTTATTGCACACAGAGGCAAGAATAAATATTTTCACGTGCGTGAGAGACTATAGATGGGGTTTTGGATCAGTGGCAGGATTTATTGGACACTTTGATACAGTGCGTGACTACACTTTACAGTTCACTGTTACACACACTAGTATCCATAGTCACGTCTTCACTAGCCGTTGCTTCGTAGCGGATAACGCAGCGTAGTTCGCTGAGAGCCAATAAACGTTTCGGAGGAACACATCTCCACCTTCAACTCGAAAGGCAAGCTAAGTAAGAAACCAAAATGATAACAGGTTAACTAGCATTTTTCCTCCGAAACGTCGGTTGATTTTAAACTGACTACACGGCGTTATATCCTCTTAGTAACCACCGCTGTGAGAACCCCAAATATTAGCACTGAAAAATTATATGGAATATTTAGTAAGCATTTCTCTTAAGTTGTAATTTTCGTCAATATAATAGAATAATAGACACGGGTTTAAGTCCATGCGAAGCAGGCGCCACTGTTCGAAGGAAGTAGCAGCTTAATGCAAAAAATCATCTTTAAGGTTGGCCGTCGTGTATCACCTGTAAAATCACCACTGCCCTAATAACATCCGACGCAAAAGCCCCTGCACTTTGTTCAAACTCGAACGCCTTGTGACTCATTTCCCAGACAACGCAGTCCGTGGCCTCATATGTTAACGTCGTGAGGAAAGAAAGGACTCGCGGGCCCCATAATCATCAGCGCGCAGGGGGGCAGGGACTGCGAGGAGGTATGAGAGGCTTCGTACCTGGGAACCTCTGGCGATCCATCCCAACTTCGGTTCAATATATGCACATGACTCTAACAACCATCGTGCCCCTTTCTGAACGGAGGGGAATAAACCCGGTGATAATAACTCCATGGAGCTGAGCCCTCCTTGAGAAGGGACCAGTTGTGCAGCTACCCAAGGACTCACCCAACATCTTATGGAACCCGAACGTTCATTTCCATGTTCACTAGAGCTCGCCACTGGTCCCTATCTTGAGCCAGATCAATCCAGTCCACATCACCCCATCTTATGTTTCTAAGGTACATCTCAATATTATAAACCCACCTACGTCTTGCTCTTCCCAGTGGTCTCTTTCCTTCCGGTTTTCTCACCAATATCCTACATGCATTCATCTTCTCCCCATTCGTGCTACGTGCCCTGTCCATCTCAAACTCCTTGACTTGATCATTCTAATACTTGGAGAAGAGTACAAATTATGAAGCTCCTCATTATGCAGTTTTCTCCAACCTCCTGTCACTTCATCTCTCTTCAGTCCAAATATTCTCCTCAACACCCTGTTCTCAAACACCCCCAGTCTATGTTCCTTCATTAATGTCAGAGACCAAGTTTCACACCGATACAGAACCACAGGCAAAATTATAGTTTTGCATATTCTAATTTTACGTTTTTAGACAGCAAAGGAGAAAACAAACAAGATTCTCGACTGAATGGTAGCAAGCATCACAACAACAGGAACAACAACGACAACCGGGATCTTGTTTCAGCTTTGAAACAACACAAATAAGATTTTGTGGCTTCATTTCCCGACGCGGTCCGTGCCCGACTGCGCAACTCCGGAAGGTAGGATGACTGATGAATCGGAGAATTTGCGTGGAGGGACTGAGGAATACCACGAGAAGCCACAGTAAGGATAGGTGTCCAAGCCGCGATTCGAAGCGATGATCTTCCGAATACGACTCAAGAGCATCAACACTACTTCAGCAACTGGAAACTGATAATGCTAAATAAAAAGTGAATAGGAAAACTAGAAAAAGTGACGACAGTGTAAGCCCGCGACTGAAATATCCTAGAACAGCCTGTAAGTAAGCAGGAAGCATGAAGAGCCGAGGGTAGACACAGGCAGGAGGAGTCAATAAAGCGGAAACAGTCAATAGATGCAGAACCTGTTCGAGGAGGGCTTCGCAGAGGACAATGTGTTAGTCAAGATGAAACAGATTTGGGCCTGCCGAGTTCCCGCACTGAGTCTCTCGTCCCATGACAATGCAGAAGAAAGAGCAATTCAAGAATTCCGCGACTACTGCGTGAACATGCGTCATCAATTAAAGCACAATAGATAATTGAAGGTCGCAGTGCGGGGGCCGGTTTTTATGGCCCATCCCTTACATACATAGGCCATAAATTTCGAAAAATATAAAACGTGAAATGTGAAGTATGTACTTCCTGTGCTTAATGAAGATCAATTTCCCAAAGGCGTATGGAGAAATAGACACAAAACTCTACACTTTCTTAACCTCGGTATTAGATGGAGATCAGGCTTCATTCCCAGGAGAGTTATCCCGACAGACATTGGACGGGAGACTGGGAGATTCCCAGAGATGATCTAGATGCAGTGGAAAAGGAACAAATTTTTGGACGTGTCTGGAAACGAACGCCGTTAATCTAACAAGAAGGCTTGTCATGATACTGAGTGAGCTTTGCTGAAATATATTTTTATGATTTAGCAGTGACTATCGAAGGAGTGTATATTGGTGAACGGATATATTGACTACTTATACACAATACTCAGAAGAACAAGTAAATACGGCGCTGTCGCCAATCTCCACTTCTCACAAATCACCACATCACTCACTAAGACTTTTTCTAGCCTGTTGAATCTTCATCAGTCGTTCCCTGGCAAAGGCTTCTAACAGTACAGATCCTTCAGCTTCACTCGCTGAAGTTTTATTTCCACAACCTCCCGTACAGAAATTCCGTCCAAGTTAATTACAGCGTCATCTTTCTCAGCCTCAATTGAAGATGTCAACTGAACCTCTGTCAACTGGCAACTAACAAACTAACTCCCAGATTAACGATATTTCACAGCCTGACTTTCAACGGACTTGTCTGAGTCTGAGTCTGAGTCTGAGTCTTATGTTACGACCGACGGTCAGTCGGCCAGTCCCTTGGAATAAAGCGCCCATCTAGGGCTTACGACCAGATTTTTATTACTGTTAGACAGTTGCGGGTTTGTTGACGTGGGGCGTTCTCTCTGACGAAAGGAAGGGTCTGTCGTTTACAATTGTTGCTGGTGCTCGCCAGCACAGTCATTATCGCGTCCGACTCCCGCGTGACCCGCGACAATATTTTACTGTCTCAGATTCGAGACTTCCGTTTCTTCGTCTCCTATGACTCGCAGGGTCACGGTGGAGGTATTCGAACCCGCCTCCACTCGGGATCTGAACTGGCCGCCCTATTTTTTTTTTTCAAGATAATCCCTTTGTAAGGACTGGATGAATGCTACGCTTGGTGAAAAACATGAGCGGTTGTATGGGTTCTGGGTGCGTTGGTAACATTTCGGGATTCAAACCGAACACAAAGGTGAGTGAGTGACGTACTTGAATGCAGCGAGGCAGTAGCTCAAAAGTCGATACCCTGGTCTGAAATTGGGGGTGTCTTACACGCGACGTCAGAAGAGTCAGCAGCCACATCTTGTGACTTGCAAAGCCGCGCAGGGCGCAGCCATTTTCCGGCCCTTGCTTTAAAGGATTAACACGCAAAGTTCCCAGACACATAACGAAGTAATTAAGAAGAAATTAGAGCAGCGCAGCTTCGATAAACCGAACTAATTATACTCGTATCATTGGTGCGTCAGGATTACTGGATTTCAAATGTAAAATTCGAATATTTTAGTAAAATTAATTATTAAGAAGGATGTTTAGAGGCAGATTTCGTATGCAAACGATCGCAACATGCCAACTTTTTGTTGTTGGTGACATGGTAAGTCAGACGTTTCACTATTCTTTTATTTGTGTTTTTGTTACCGCGCTGTCAGAAGCTAGACAGTGTAGTGGAAAATGGTAGATTCTATTGATGATTTTGAAAAGATTTGGATCGAAGCCGGAGTGGCCTAATGTAGATTTACTTGGGAGGACTGAGAAAAACCATAAGAAGCCTCAGAAAATATAGCCGGTGTCTCGACAGAGCTTCGAACCAGACATCTGCCGAACAGGAGTCAAGGAAACCAACACTGTAAGGGATACTGAGAAACACAGGCCTCAGAGCAAAAATCTGCTAAAAAGAATAGACTACGCAGTACTTCAAAATATGACATGTTATTACGGGCCCCAAAATAGAAGAGAAATTGGGAGGCCAGGGGATAGATGGTCCTACCAGCTGAAATCTCGCAACGGACTCACGTGACCGTATCCTTGGTTAAGATGGCAGAACTAGAAGGAAAGAAACAGTTAAATATTTAAGATGTCATGTGCAAATTCTGATACATTTTCCACGTCTAAAACCACTGTATAACCTCATTAACACAAAAAATACATAACTATCAGCCTTTTTCGTAACTAGTAATTAATCTTTTAAATTCTGAATTTCTTCTAAATACTATATAAAGATCCAGACCGTACCTCACAGGAAGCACATTACGTCACCGCTACAAAGCCCAACCGGCTAATGCTGTTTAGGGAAAAAGTCGCCGTTTATTGTGAGAGCCATACGGAACACACAGATACACTGTATGGGCACAATGCAGAGTTTTGGTATGTTAAAGCGAGTGGTAAATATAGTAACCACTGGATTTTAAAGCATGCGGTAGCGTAGTTGGTTGAGGCACTATGCTACAAGCCGGAAGGTCGCGGGATCGAATCCCGATGAGGTGGATTTTTTGTTTCGATTGACCCAATACTTCCAGCCGCACTATGGCCCCGGGGTCCACTCAGCCTCTAACAGAAATGAGTACCAGGAATCTTCCTGGGGGGTAAAGGGCGGCCAGAGCGTAAGGCTCACAACATTACCGCCATTTGTGAGCCGATTGTCTAGAAAATGTGGGAACCTCGACGTCTCACAAGCCTATGGGCCTCCACAGCCTCTTAATATATAATATTACTGAATAACATGTTTCGGAATTAATTTAAGATTTCTTCATCAGTTGATGATTTTCTTCAAAATTATAATTAAATGACATAAAGACAAGCGATGACATCCGATTGTTATGTCAAGTTGATAAGCGACGAGAAGATAGTCATTGTTACATGTTGTCCACTATTACGTGCAATCGTTTCCCATTGTTAACATTCAAGGGCCTACTTCAGCATTCACGTCCCTTTAGGTACAACAGTTGCCCTTTTCTTTTCTCCCTCATGCTACTTCTAACCCTTACGTTTTCCATTTCATTGTATAAACACAAAAAAGGGGAATCCCTTATTTCTGTCTCCCCATTCCCTACAGTCCTTCCGTTCCATAAAGTTTTAACCCCAACAGCGCCCAAACATCAGCTATGCTTGCCATTACACAGTTCTCAGCACCCAAAAGGGTTATTTTGCCATAAATCAGAGACCTGAATACCACCCTTTGAAACCTTTTGAATCCCGCCATATTGAAACACGGAAATATACATCAATATTTTATATTTCATGGGTCATCATTAATGCATGATAATATCCACCCCCACCTCCATACATAATGATTTATAAATATAATTTTCTTTAAAAATTATGCGCTATTAAAATCGTAGAAGGCCAATTCTTAAACAAATGAGACCTAATCAGCCATTCAGGAGAACTGTCCATTCTACGGAACCTATGTGTTTATTGTGTATGAATCAGGAAATTGAAATCAACACCTAGAAGCATTGGCCCCTATCCTGAGCCAGATCAATCCAATCAATACCATCCCATCCTATCTCTCTAAAATACATTTTAATATTGCCCACCCACCTACGATCCCGGCTCTGGTCAAGTGGGATTTGTGGTGGACAAAGTGGCGCTGGGGCAGATTTTCTCCGAGTACTTCGGTTTCCCCTGCCAATCTTCATTCCACCAATTGCTCCACAATCACCTTCACCTATCATCTGGGGCTGGTACAGTAGGCCAGAAGTGGCCGCAGTACAAGGGACTTAGTCCCACCCCACTAGCAATAAAAATAAACTTAAGAAATGCCAAGTTTTATGATTTTAAGAAAGACGATGAAAAAGTGAAATTAAAATTAGTAGAAAATACATTCCTCAGTCGGTCTGAAGAGGGTGTAATAATTTCCAGATAGGATAAAGGGGCGGGGAAAAATATAGACTGAATGAATGAGTAAAGCCCGGAGTAAGCCACAGGAATTGAAAAGATGACGACGCTAAAGAGAAGGGGGGGGGAGCAGAAAAACTTGCAAGAAGAAGAAGACTAGCTAGGGGTGTCAGTAAACCCACGAGTGTCTCATTGCTCAGCTGTACTAACGAACTTAGTTACGCGCAGGCGCACGAATTACACATCTTGGCTGGGTGAAGCTCAGCTGCCTACTTTCTGTGTTAGTCAAAGGGGTTTTGCCCCGAGGCATGTGCATATCGTACTACTAACATAGGAAAACGAGGGAGTGAAGGGGGGGAGTAGGGGGGGGCTCAATGCTGCTCTTAATGAACGCTCCTCTCCAAGTCGGAGAGAGAGACAGAAGGCTTCTCACAACGCACAAAACCGTTCTACTTATGCAGACATCTGTAAGACACAACGCCCCCCGCTCTGGCATACTGACCTATATTAACGCGAACTGCTCACAACACGACAAGCATATTCATGTCAGGCTCTCAGTCGGTAAGGACAGCCACATCAACTAAGTAACTACGTGGAACAGAGTCATTAAACAGGGTTTCTATAACGCATACACGCTATCCGACGCTATCCCAAGTCCGCTGCTGGGATAGTAGGCACGACCATTTCCTCCAAAGTAATTTCAAATTATCCTAACATGGTCACTGTACAGGGTCGTAAATATACTATAAAAGCAAACGAAATTGTGTTTACAACCTAACAGTTGCTTTGCTGGCCACTAAATTACTCAGCTTTTCATGGAAACCCGTAGATTCATTACCGCGTCGAATTCTTCGAGGATATATCGACCCTGGAGATGGAGGCATCACGTTCTTCCGAAACTTCGGCGATAGTCACCATTGGCAAGATCCACTATTTGAATTACGATACTCAGCAGCAAAAACCAGCAGAACTGGACGGGCGGGATTTGATTCCCGGAAGAGGCAAGAGAAATCTCTTCTCCGCAGCGTGTGCACTGGCTCTGAGGCCCTCCCAGCCTCCTATTCGATAAGTACCGGGGGACATTTCCCCGAGCGGCCGGGGCGTGGAGCTGACCACACATATCCATCTAGTGCTGAGGTCGAGAATGGTGGAAGTATACCTCTATTCCCCCATACGTCTTCATAGCCTGATGCTTAATTAGTTAAGCAGATAGATGATTTATTTTTGCATTGCAGAAAAGCGTAAGCAGCGAATTCGTTTCAGTGAGAATCGAAGAAAAAGGTGGTCCTTTTCCACTCGATTTACTGGGAACGTCTAACTTACGTACAGCTACGCTCTCTTACCTGAACACGTGGCGGAATTCTTCCGGGTATTTGCGGGTGTATGCTACACAGTTCCTTGCGAATAAGTTTCAATATTTTTTTAAGGCATGGCGCTTAACATCAGAGGTTATGTGCTCATATCACACGGCGGCTACCATCAACACAAACCCTGAATTCCTATACTTGTTCAATGTACGGCGTTTCCCACACCTAGCCTCTATCAACAGATAGGAAGATTGAAAACTTTGGAAGGAGCGGCACTGACTTCATCGAGATCCAACCCCGGGGTTTGCTTGAAGGGACTGAGGAAAATCACAATCTCAATGAAGATAGGTCTCTTTCTGTTTTGGCGCTACAGACCAATTTGGGCCCTGGTCTACTCCATGAAACTGTCCGTTTCACTTCGGTTTACTATGTCTTAGACATTCGGTAGGATTCCGTGGGCGGGTGATCAGCTCGTCGCAAGGAATGAATATAGGTAGCGTCTGGAAATTATGTTGATGAGGTAAATATAAAGTTATCCTTGTTGCAGGCCGTGGAGGCCCATAGGGTTGTGAGACATCGAGGCTCCCAAATTTTCTAGACACTCCGCTCACAGACGACAGTGACGTTGCCAGCCTTCACCCAGGCCGCCCTTTACCCCACAGGAAGATTCCTGGTACTCATTTCGGTTAGAGGCTGAGTCGATCCCAGGGCCATAGTGCGGCTGGAAGGATTTGGTAAATTGAAAAATCCAAAGACCACAACGGGGATCGAACTGGCTACCTTCCGGTTTATAGCATAGTGCCTCAGCCAACTACGATACCGCGTGGTAATTATGTTGACCCTAACGTTATTACCAATTGGTAATCTTAATATTAATGCTTTACCATTTACTCAAAACATATTTTAAGCGTTCTGTGAATCTCACCTGAAGAAGACCAACTCTCGCCGAAACGTGTTATTAACTAAGAAAAACAATGTTTTTGAAATAAAAATTTGTGTGACTGCGAAAACTCCTAATTACCAGTGAAATCACAAACACAACGCAACATTAAAATAAAAAAAAATTGTAATGTTTACATCGAGGTCTCCAGCATGGCTCTCCTAGAGAGTCATCATTCTTATGTTACACACTTCACCACGCAGCTTCACGAAATCCGTAACGTACTGAAATACCTTAACAATGCTGACGTCATTTGACGCATCCCCTCAAAGATATTTTAGACAGAGTATAGATCATAATGGACCGCATCTGTGGTCTAGTGGTCAGAGTTCCTGACTACAGAGTCAGAGGTCGCGGGTTCGATTCACGGCTCTACCAGATTTTCTGAGAAGTAGCGGGTCTGGAACAGGGTCCACTCAACCTCGTGAGGAAAACTGAGGAGTTATTTGAATGGATAAGTAGCGGCTCCGGTCTAGAAAACCGAAATTAACGGCCGCGTGGATTCGTTGCGCTGACCACGCGACACCCTCTATCTATCCGCTAAAGTTGGCACTAAATTTGCCGACAAGCGGAGGTAGTTCGGTCGGTACAGATCGCTTGCCGACTAAAGTCAGGGAGTTTGGGTTTTATAGACGATAATGTACTACGCTTAAATCAATTGAAATGTTTCTGAATTTATATATCGAAAAGTAGAAATAAAGTTTATGTTGAAATTATGAGAAAAATTATTAAGAATATATTTGCTGTTATGCAAGTAGGAACAGTTTCTCAGTCCGCCTGCATTACGATGACTTTGTAGGGTTGAATGCTGCGATGATTGATGATTGATGAATTGAAATGATCTGGGGGAGAAAGAGATAACATGCCTAACCGAGATACTATCCTAGCATTCCCCTCGAGGGTCTGATGAAAATCACGGACCCCCCCCCCTCCCAGATTCGAAACCCAACACCCTCTGAATACAAGTCTACTTGTTACTGCTATATGAAACATTAATTCCCAGCTTCCAAGGAACCCGCAAGTTCATTACCGTATTCACAAGAGTCCACCATTCAACAACACACTGAACCAGACGAATTATGCCCACATTCTATTATTTTCTAAGATTAATTTTAAAATTATTCTTCTATCTACTGATAGGTCTTCCAAGCGACTTCTTCCCTCCAAGCTTTCACGCCTAAAGCCTCATCTTCTCTCTACTCCGCTTTACATCCCCCTTCCATCCTATCCTCCTTGATTTGTGTGAGAGTATACACACATCTTGGATTTCAGGGCATCGAATATTATCATCCGGGACGTGCCGCTGTGGTCCGATAAGAGTTCACTGACGGTTCGCAGCAACATATGCCTCCATCTTCATAATCGAAGAATAAGCCAAACGTTGTACATTGCTTCCTTCTCGAATATTTGCTTGGCTTACTTTTTACCCTGAAGATTGAGGCAGTATATTGTTACGAAATGGTTGAAATTCTACCTATATCCTATAACACAGTGCTATTCTATATTGTCACGTATATATCTATGACTACAGACGGGGTTGGATTGGTTAATAGATTTACTGATCACTGATACACACGAATCGGCTGTTCTATTGTTTCGTGCGTGTTCATTTCCGCGGGAAGCTGTTTAACAAGTTGCCTAGGAACAGCTCGGGTATTGCACACATATTTACTGGCTGTTACCAAGCAACGCACGGTTCTTCTTGCGATCGTTGCGTATCAACTGTTACGCATGCTAAATTATAAACACGTTCTAATATTCTGCTTTCACCCGTGTGGAGGCGGGGTCGAATACCTCCACCGTGACCCTGCGAGTCGTAGGAGGTGACGAAAAGGGAAGCCTCAAATCTGAGACAGTAAAGTATGGTCGCCAGTCCCAAGGGACTCGGACCCGAGAAAGACTACGCTGGCAAGAGCTAGCAACATATATAAAAGACAGACCCGTCCTCTCGTCAGAGAGGGTGCCCCACAGAAACAAGACCGTAACTGTCAAACAGTAATAAATATCTGGTCATGAGCCTCAGATGGGGCTCGACACCAAGACTTACTGACTGACTACCCGTCTGTCGCAATGTGACATTGACTTTGGCTTTGATATTCTGCTTTAAGAATTCGAACATTGAGATTGTGTCGAGTTTTCCAGCCTCTCTCGACAAACAACAACAGTTACTAGAAACACGCTTCGGAAACATCCTCACATATATATTACAGATAAGGGGTGATAATGACACTGTATTGTATATAATATTTGCTTTGCCGCCTATTCAGTAGAAGAGAACTCTAAATAGGGCTATTTTGCGCTTGAAACCCGAAGGTAGACACTTACACCTACCTTCCCCTGTTGCGGTTCCTGGCAGCTTTCCTAAACAAGCCATGAAGGGATCAGTTATCCCATGTACCTTCTCATTTTTAACCTTGTCCTACCCCGAACCTTTTCCCTCCACGGCTATTACTAGAAGCATTCATCTTTATGAAGTATAGAGACACGGTCATTCATCACTGTCACCAGTCGGTTGCCCTGAGGATGTGTCCAGGTATACTTCATCCACTGCAAGAGCAAGGTTGCGTCATCTCTCAGTTCGTGACGCTGACCGTTACGTCATCACCGGACAGTTTATAGATTCTGTTGGATTTGAGGTTATCACAGCGCTGACTTCTGGGTTATAGCGCCATGTAGTTCGGAGAAAGCCAGAAAACTGAGTTTGTCGCCTTCTTCCGATTTTTCGCACTTGGTTTAATCTCTGACCCTGAAGATGGAGGCGATATATACGAGGGAGGGGCAGTAAACAGATCACACATGGAAGTAAAACAGCTGTAATGTATGTAAAAGGGTTTATATGTGTATCACTAGGTAGCAGCACATTCCAGCTTCATGAGAGTCTAAGTAACCGATGCGCATGCGCGTGTTCAGAGGTTTAGTTCGGTAGTCAAAATGGCGACTCTACTTGAAGAGTGTATTAACGAAGAGCAGCGTTCTGTTGTGCGTTTTTTTTTTTTTTGGCAAAAGGACTCAATGCAAAAGATATTCATAAAGAAATTTTTCATGTTTACAGCGGGAAGTGTCTGTCGCTAAAGTTGCTCACAACTGGGTCGAGAAATTCTCTCAAGGACGTTCGAAAGTCGCATATGATGAAACGGAGGCGCGGAAGTGTCTGAGACAACAGTCAAAAAATTCTATTCTGCGGGTTTCGACACACTTGTAAAGCGATGGGACAAGTGTATCAGTGTTGGTGGAGGATAGGTGGAGAAGTAAATTTTTTTTTCAGGTTCGAATATCACATATGTGAGGGAGGATTTTAAATAACACAGTCGCAGAAATAAAATAAGGACCTAAGACGGACGTAGTAGATAGAAAATTCAAGGCATCAAACAAGGGACCTTGAATTCTCAGTCAGACCACTGCTTCGGGTTCTGATATTGTTAGTTGCTAGGTTTCAAAGTCGTTAATTTTAACGTATTTCGAAAACGTCACCAAACAGAATTTCATATTTCAGTGTCGGGATTTGAGGTCCTCACGGAGGTGACGAATAAGAGTACTAATCTCTTTGACGTTTCGGAGAAATGTACTGCTTCCATGTTCAGAGTTCAAGATTATTACGAGAAAATATCTAAGAAAAAGGAACAAGCACACAGGTTGATTGCTTGGCTTTTTTTGTTTCTAATGAAGTCCCTTGTACTGCGGCCACTTCAGGCCTATTGTACCAGCCCCAGATGATAGGTGAGGGTGATTGTGGAGCAATTGGTGGAATGTAGATTGGCAGGGGAAACCGAAGTACTCGATGAAAACCTGCCCCAGCGCAAATTTGTCCACCACAAATCCCACTTAACCAGACCCGGGATCGAACCCGGGCCGCCATGATGGGAAGCCACGGACTAACCACTTGAGCTATGGCGCGGCCTAATTGCTTGGCTTACTCATTCGTGAAGAAACGTCGATAAACGTCTACCAGACTACACGGCATCACATCCCAGAAGATAGTAATCTTCAATGCTAAAGTTCTTTGTACGTATTTCTAAAGAAACCGGTTTTTAGACATATTTCAAATGCCCTTATCTCGCATTTCGTCTTCCCTAAATAGAAATTTTCTGTTGCTATGCAATATTTATCCTTATAGATTATGTATGTACATTCTTTTCCGATTTTCCTACAGCAAGAGAGAGAGAGAGACAGAGAGTAGAACAAGACGCTAGGCAAAGAAGCAGGAATCGATAGGAGACTTGGAAATATACAGCACATACACTATGCAGACACATGTGAGATATGGTTACATTAGTGTCTCAGAGGATGAGCGACTCAAGTAACACACTGAAACACATTTTTTAAGAAAATTATGTGTTACTACAAGTCTTCATGTTAGGGGGCACGCGGTACCGTAGATGGTTGAGAAACTAGGTTACAAGCCGGAAAGTATCGGGTTCCATTCCCAGCGAGATCATTTCATTTTTCAATGAACCTAATCCTTCAAACCGCAATGTGCCCCTGAGACCGACTCAGCCTCTAACAGAAATGTGTACCAGGAATCTTCCTGAAGGTAAAGGGCAGACGGCGCATAAGGCTGACAACCTCACCGCCATCTGTGAGCCGATTATCTAGATAATGTGGGAGTCTCGATGTCTCACAACCCCAATGGCCTCCACGGCCTGTTACAGGGATAGCTTAACCTTACTTTTTAATTCCAAGTTATGTTTAAAGGTTAATGTCCCCTCCTATTAATGAACAATAATTTTTTTTAAATTTTTTTACCGAAAAGATTGTTATATCAAGGCAAATTATTATTTTCATTTTATGGACACTTTAACGACGGTCATCGACCAGAATTTAAAGCGAGTAATGGTATAGTAACAGGTAAATGAACTCACAAGGAAACGGTCATAATGCAATCGATGTATTACCCCGGAGTTCGGCCACAGCGCTACACCAGCGCGCTCCGCCAACGGGAACTGGACATACAAGCTCCGTGATTTTAGTCCACAAGCGAACTATACCGACCGAGCGGCCACCGCTTGTCAGCGAAGTTTAGTGCCAACTTTTTCGGATAGAGGGTGTCGCGCCGTCAGCGCAACGAATCCCCACAGTCGTAAATTTCAGTTTTATAGACCGGAGCCGCTATTTTCTTGAAATAGCTCCTCATTTATCATCACGAGACTGAGTGGACCCCGTTCCAGACCCACTACTTCTCAGAAAAAATTTGTTAGCGCCGGGAATCGAACCCAGACCTCTGGATCTGTAGCCAGGAGCTCTGACCACTAGACCACAGAGGAACTGGAACCCGCTGAAACTATTAACACGTAACTAAAAATGCTTGTAGTAGACAGGCTATCATGGAAGGATATTTATATATGAAGAGGAGATTAGGTGGTCAAGTTTTCCTACGCTTTGATGGTTCATTCCCGTGTCCACAAAACACCACCACAGGTTGATCATAATTCAGACGACTTCCCGCTCTGAATCGCTAAGCTACATGTCAACACAACATTCTCATCTCCTGGCAAACAAGTGGCATATTCTTTCCAGGTTTCATAAATGCTGGGAATGAGTTTAGCTCATGTTACGAAGAGAAGGCGACATTCTCGGATTTGATGGAGTTTCGTTTTGGTACCTGCGCACGTCTCAAAATTACGCGAATCACAGTACATTCACACTCGCTGAGTCACAGGGATCTCTAAATGTTCACATGTTTTTAGTCTTACTCTAGAATTCAGAGTTCAGGTCTATTTACTAGCCTCCTTCTAGAATCCAAAGTTCAGATCCTTCTAGAAAGCTCTTTCTAGAGTGCCTGCTCTAGAATTAATAGTTTAGATTTGTAAGGTGCTTCATCTAGAATTCAAATCCCATTCTAGAATGTATAATCTAGAAATAAAAAAATAAGATATTTTCAAAAGAAATGTTCTAAATTTTATTTTAAGGCAAAAATTGGAGTTATGTAGTGTTTCTTGTATTATAACATTTTATATTACATCTGTTTACACAATGTATATATATAATGAAGATGGATTACACGAAGAATGATATAAACCCTCGATCGAGTTCTGCACTTTATTTATGTGCTTACATTACATTTCTGGGGACCAGAAAGGCCACAGGGCATTAGCATCGGAAAAGTTATTATGGCTTTTCGCGTTCACGTGCGTTGAAAGTAACAACTCAGGACACTTTTCTTTTCTTACGTTTTATCCGTTGCCCTAGCCACCACCTTGTGATCCAGCAGTAGAAAATAATTACGAGTAGACCAGGTACACATGGGAAGTTAATTTCGTGGTTCAGAACTGAAGAAAGTGTCAACCAGCTGTTCGACTTAGATCACTTTTGCTATTGTGCAGCTTGTATCAAGAGTAGGGAAGTCTGTACAGTGAGTGTGCGTGTGTGTGTGTGTGTGCACAACATCCACTTGTTCTCAGCGATGTCGGCCATTATTGGTGCGACAAGGAGATGTGGATGTGGTAGTCATGGCAACCACCCCGACAGCGAGCCAGACTGGCCCACAGAAGGGTTGGGGGTGCCACAAAGGTGGGGGAGGCGCACATACGCAAACGTTAGGGGGAGGGGAGGGGCTGCAGCGAATGGCTAAATTTGCGTGAGAACTGAAATATAACACAAAGTTTATTTACTTTTATATATAAAACAATGATAACTTTACATGCCGACATGGTTTCGCTGCACTCAACAATTCATATTTCAGAAAACGGGTATTGTTTCAAATAAACAACAGTAACAGGTAATGTTTTAATTTAGAGACAATTGTGAGTTGAATTTTTGTGAAGTTGCACAAATTTTATTAATAGCAGTACTAGTATAAAATTGTGGTGGGAAACCAGAAGGAAAGAGACAACTAGGAAGAAGCAGAAGTAGGTGGGAGGATAATATTGAAATGGATCTTAATTGGGGTGGTATGGGCTGGATTGATTTGGCTCAGGATACAGACCAGTGGAAGGCTCTTGTGAACACGGTAATGAACCTCCCGCGTTCCATAAAATGTTGGGAAACATTTGGGCAGCTGAGCGACTGGCTGCTTCCTAACAACAAAGTTTCAGATCCGTGGAGTCAGTGAATACTTGTAGTATTAGTAGCAGCATGAGCAACAGGTAATTACTCCTTATTAACACTGAATAATCAAAAGGTATTTGAGAACTACACATGGGCCAAACTGACATTTGTGCCTGGTCCAAATCATGTATTGAAATTCATAAATCCACAGAAAATATTAAATTAATATAGATTTGATCTGGTTGTAAGCGGTAAAATAAAGACTCCAATTTGAAGAAGTTTAGAGACGTTTTGCAGGAATCTACTGCACCCATCTTCAGGGTCGAAGGGCAAGCCAAGCAGTCACTAAGAAGATATCAGGAAACTGAGTCGTTCAAACATCGGTAAACTTCTACCAGACTGCACGACGTCATATTCTAGAAGTCAGTCACCCTTGCGAAAGAATAAAATTCAATGATTTGTAGATATAAAAAAAAGGAAATTTGTCCCTTTGCTTAGCTAATTAAACACTAGGCCATGAAGACGTATGGGGGAGCGGATCTATCTATCTATCTATCTATCTATCTATCTATCTATAACTAATTATTGGATTTTGGCCGCTTTTCATTTTCTTAATCCCATACACAATCGGTAGGGCTCCTTGTATGGGGGATCAGCCCGTCACAATGCCGCGTTACCTACACATAGAATAAACGCACAACAGACATCCATGCGTCGAGTGGGATTCGAACCCACGATGCAAGTTTTCGAATAGTTCATGCCTCAGAACACGCGGCTACTGCGATCGGCGGACTGCATGAATAGATACAAGTTTTCTTTACCTCGGCACTAGTTGGAGGCGAGTGGTCAGCTTCAATCCCCGGCCGCTTTACACCCAGAGAAAGAGCCTCCGTTACCCATCGGATAGGGGCCTCAGAACCGGTCTGGAAGACATGGAGAAGAGAAAATTCTTAACCCTACCGGGACTCGAAATCCGTCCGACCAGCCCATAGTCAGTCGCTATACCGACTGAGCTATCCCGCCTTTAGTGGTAACACTTGACCGCAATACCGGATGTTTGAATTCATCATACAACACGGTCCCAACTTGTCGAGCAATAGGGGCAGAATGTGGAGGGCTCATTAATTGTCCTTCCTTCAACCTGCTAACGCAACAAGCAACAGAGGTATATATAAACAAATTCCGTGGCTTGAGTCCGTACGCTAACTATACCGACCGAGAGATCGCCGTTTGTCGGCGAAGCTAGTGCCATCTTTAGCGGATAGAGGTTGTCGCCTGGCCAGCGCAACGTATCTCCACGGCCGTAAATTTCGGTTTTCTAGACCGGAGCCGCTACTTTCCATTCAAGTAGCTACTCAATTATCCTCACGAGGTTGAGTGGGCCCCGTTCCAGACTCATTACTTCTCAGAAAGTCTGGTAGTGCCGGGAATCAAACCCGGGACCTCTGGATTTGTATCCAGGAACTCTGACCACTAGACCACAGAGGCAGTATACACATTTATCCGCTGGGATCAGGAAGAGTGGATCCAAATAAAGTGAGCTTATCTACGGAGAGAATATTGAATAATGGTGGATCACAAACCAGGCCTTGAAGCAAGAGAGAGCAGAGACCTCGGCTTGAATACCACAGGAAAATTAGAGCAAAACGGAAGTTGAATAAAATGTGGATGAGGAGACAAAATAGCCTCCAGGATTCTGTCAGGAAGTCCTGACATATCCCAAGGGTTAGTACACTTGTAAGCATTATTATTGTAAGAAATATTAGATGACATCATCATCATCATCATCATCATCATCATCATCATCTTCTTCTTCTTCTTCTCCTTCTTCTTCTTCTTCAGATCTGCAGCGTATGGTACAGTTATCTTGCAGAGATTACGTTAGAAACCACCACCAGGTAACCAGTCAAGACATGAAAATGCACAGGACGTATTGTCTCTGTTCAAAGAAGGAGGTTGATGTACGGACATTTGTCGAGAGTTTTGGTAAAGAGAATATGGAAGCATTTCGTGATGAATACTGCTTTTCTTTATTGCTACTAGGGTGGGACTAAGTCCCTTGTACTGCGGCCACTTCTGGCCTATTGTACCAGCCCCAGATGATAGGCGAGGGTGATTGTGGAGCAATTGGTGGAATGAAGATTAGCAGGGGAAACCGAAGTACTCGGAGAAAACCTACCCCAGCGCCACTTTGTCCACCACAAATCCCACTTGACCAGACCCCGGGATCGAACCCGGGCCGTCGCGGTGGGAAGCCAGCGAGTAACCGCTTGAGCTATGGCGCAGACTATGAATACTGCTTACTTCGCTGATGTCTCTTTCTCTAGCAAAAAAGTAAAGGTATCCCTGTAACAGGCCGTAAAGGCCCCTAGGGTTGTGAGACGTTGAGGGTCCCACATTTTCTAGACAATCGGCTCTCAGATGGCGGTGAGGTCGTCGGCCTTACTCGCCGGTCGCCCTTCACACCCCAGAAAGTTTCCTGGTACTCATTTGTGTTAGAGGCTCAGTTGACCCCAGGGCCATAGTGCGGCTGGATTAGGTCAATTGAAAAAGATCCACCTCATCGGGACTCGAACCGGCGACCTTCCGGCTTGTAGCAGAGTGCCTCAACAAACTACGCTACCGGCGTGCCCCTCCCTTTCTTTAATTTTACTTGAATTTATTATCACACGCAAATAAATCCATCTGCCACTTTCATTCTGTAATCTCGGAGCGATTTATTTTGCGTTTAACAATTTTGAAACTTTCAGAAAATAAACGCAAATCATAACAGACGAAAATTGTTACCAGTTCCTCTCGATTATTTCAACTTCATTTGGCATTTCATTTCGTAATAATTCATCAGGGAACCCCATGGCTCTACGCGATAAAAGTGTATACATACTTGTAACTCTGTCTGAACAAACTTGTGTGCATACATGAAACAGTGGGACATGGAAATAACCATATGTTTCCGCCCTTCTGGAGATGTTTGAGGGCATGCACTAGCGTAGTTGGTTGGGGCACTATGCTACAAGCCGAAAGGTCGCCTGTTCGAGTCCCAATGAGACGGTTTTTTTTTCAATTTATCTAATCCTTCCAGCCGCATTATGGGTCTAGGGTCAACTCAGCATCTAACAGAAATGAGTACCAGGAATCATCCTGAGGGCAAAGAGCGGCCAGCGCGTGAGGCTGACCTCACCGCCATATGTTAACCGATTGTCTAGAAAATGTGGGAGCCTCGACGTCTCACAATTGTACGGGCATTCACGGCTTGTTACAGGGATACCTTTAACTTTTTACCTGGATATGTTTAATTTGATCACAAACTCCACGTGCAGTATTATCTTCGAAATAAAACATAAAATTGTCCATGTGCTTTATGGATTAAGCACCAGATAATGAAGATGTGTGTGTGGAGCTGAGGTTTAGGTTCACCATTTTTAGCTCGGTATTAGATGGCGATGAGTTGTCAGCCTCATGTCTCGGCCGCTTTACTGTTGGGGAAAGAGCGACCGGAACCAATTGGACGAGCTGGAGAAGAGAAAGATCTCTTTCCCTTGCCTGAAATCGAACTCGAGCCGTCTAGACAGTAGCCCGTCACTACACGAACTGAGCTATCCAGGCCCCTGTTATCTAAAAATATTAATAATAAGATTTAAAAAGTCTTTTTCAGGATACAAAGCAAAAACAAATGTAAACATAACATTTCACGCATCAAATTTTCAGTAGGTTCAAACGGGAAACGGGAAACGCTACAAAGTTCGTTGGAGAGACATCCTGGGACATCAGAAAGGCAAATGCGATGGCAGTAGCGAGCTACAGCCTGCACTGTCACCATGGGAACGCTGTAGAAAGAAGGGAAAGAAAACATGAATGTTGTTTAGAGCTTAATTGTTATGGAAAGCAGAGCAGATAGGCGAATGGCACAGAAGCCATCACATGGCAACTAAACCAAAGGATTCCCATGCATGTTCTACATACGCCATGGTCCCCCCCCCCCTGACACACCTCCCTCCCCTAATATTTTTATGCATATGCAGAGTAGCATAACCCTTTCGCTTTTATTGCACTAGTTTAGACCTGCATTGAAAGTCTGGTTCTCAGCCGCCTGCCCGCTTGTCTGTCTCACCCCGCTGCGGCTCCACCAGACAGTGTGGGCAAAGAAAAAAGGTAAGCTGACTGAATGAGCAGTGGAACGCAACGGATGTTAAGTACGTCCTATTCTTGAAGAAAGCGACCTTGTTCCTTTCATTTTTTATCATTCCTATATAACAGGTAGCTTGAATGGACCATATTTAAAATATATGTAAATCTATGCATCGCTTTCAGTAAGGGGGGTTTGGTCCCAGGATTCAGGTGGGCCAAAATTTCGACTGAAAGTGAAGCCAGCATTTCGTAGGTTCGCTCGGTATAAGTTACAAGTTCACTACGTCACGGGTTTTGTTTTGTCTAGCGAAGTTGCAACTAAACAGTGGGAGCGGTACGTGCATTGAAGCTCAGCGCAACTCCTGATTGGTTAATACGGCATTACGAAGGAACGGCAGTTGTTCAGATATGGACAGACTACGAAAACTGTTTCACAGAGGACATCAAGAGAAACGGAGATCCATGGTTTTCTTCAGCAACATTGCAGCAAGTCCAACCAATAGCTCTGCGCAGATAATGGACATACATGGGTCTAAAAAAAGGTAAAGTTGTCCCTGGAGTGTATGTATAGATCCATATTTTCATGATCTCGGCATTAGTTGGGGGTGAGTACAGCTTCACGCCCCGGTCACTCTACACTCGGGGGAAATAGACCCCTCCTTACACATTGGAGAGGAGCTGTGTGGGCCCCAGAGCCGGTATGGACGCCGTGGGGGAGAGAAAATTCTTGACCCTACCAGGACTGGAACTCCGACCCCTCTTGTCATTCAGCCTGTAGCCAGTCGCTAGGTCGTCAAATCTGTTGCCTAGTCGCTGCACCGACTGAGCTACGCTGGCTCCACAGTAAGCCCAAATATTATTTAATTATTTGCCTCTTATTGCAAATGTTCTGTGTGTTTTCTTGGGGGGGAACAGAATGTCATTCGGCCATACAAAAGTTATTCAAATCCATTACATTATAAGGAGCTTTATGATAAATATGTGAAAAGGGTATAACCGTGGAGACTCATAGGGCTTGAGGCGTCGAGGCACCAATATTTGCTAGACGATCGGCTAACAGATGGCGGTGAGGTTGTCAGCCTTATGCGCTGGCCATCCTTTACCCTTGAGAAAGCTTTCTGGTACTCATTTCTGTTAAGAGGCTGAGTCGACCCCTGGGCCATAGTGCGGCTGGAAGGATTGGGCCAATTAAAAAGAATCCAGTGACCTCATCGGGAAGCAAAACCGTGACCTTCCGAGTTGTACCAAAGTGTCTCAACTTAAATTCAATAAACTGGTACATGCGTACATTTGTTTGAATATTTCACACGGAACTGCAGGACCTGGGAATATGAACGCAAGGTGTAATTTTCCGAGACACTGCCTTTCTTCGCCCACAGTAATGGCTCTGCGAAGAAGTGGAGTGCGCGGTTTCCTGCGTTTTAACGCTGATTTATGGGCGCAGTATAATACAAACTGCAGAAAGAATCAACTTGCTCACTTGACTACAGATTACATTTAAAAACATGCGGTTGTGAGATTTCATTCAGCTGCATGAGTTGTTGAGTGTAGGGTTCTCCAATTCACGCAAATTGGACCTCTGTTGCACATGACACCAGTCATATTTAAACGGTCTGCAAGAACAATCTCGTGGGCTAAATTAATGGACCCGTCTAAAACATTTTAATAATATAATTTGTAATCCTTAGCGAATGCCCGACATTTATTTTTATCGAGCCGTAAAATACGAGAAATGTCCAATTCGAACCTCGGTTGAGATACCAGCTAACCTGACTAAAAGTTCTCATGGTTTTCTACAGTACTTCAAGGAAAATGTTTCGATAGTACCTTAAATTAAGCCACGATCAGTTTCTTCTAAATATTTGCCCTTGAATATTCATTACAAATAATGTTTTCAACACTGTATATTCTGAGCTAATTATAGCGTCGTTGAATAGATTATAGATTATTAAGAGTACTATCTTCTGAAAAGTGACGCCGTATAGTGCGAGAGAAGGTCACCGACGTTTCGGAGGAAAATATTGCCTCTACTTTCAGGGTAGAAGAATAAACTTAGCAGGCAGCAATTCAGTAGAACAAGGAGGTTGATGGCTATGTTACATCAGTTTGTCCTTCCATGTGCCCATTTTCTGTTGTCACTGAGAACTCTTTGAGTCAAACGCAAGGTTTCAATATGAACATCGTGTCACTGGAGGTTCCTTCTGTTTCTGAAATTTCTACTTTATGATAGCAACATGCGAATTTATGAAGTGAAAGCATAGGGTAATTCTAAATTATTGTCGGGGTTTTCGTGTCCCATAATTCTAAAATCGGAAATTACAATATAAAACTTCTTATGGAATATGAAAGTGAAACTCAAAAAGTTTTATTACTTTTAGGATTGCTGCTGCAGAGTGCTAAACAACATCAGCACGTGCACCTGTTATGCCCTAGGTTATTAATGGATCGATTTTGTGTATAAGAAAATAATTACAAGTTTTATAAATTGAATACGTTAGGTGAACCACAGGTTGGTCAGCCGGAAACCAGGGCTGAGATCACCCTTAGACGTAGCACATGCGTTAGCCACCCGCCTTCAGTTGTACAGTTTTCAGAAACTGCTGAGCACTCAGAAAAACTTCACAGAAGCAAGTCTCGCTTGGCAGGATATCAGCCAGGAGGAATCTGCCGATTTTAGGATTTTGAGTGCACGGAATGTTTATGATGTTGAATTTTGAGGGGCTCAGACGGGAGGAGCCGCGAACACTTTGATTTTAGGAGTCGCTCAGAACAGTCGCGTGGTAGGAAGGAGACGCGATGGAGTCAGATGTCTTCCTCTTATATAAGCGTGAGTACTTGCCTGTGTTCGGATCACTGATGGTTGTCAATATAAAATTCTGGTTCAATTACTTTGGTTTGGTAACGGATTTTCAGCATAAAATTGGTCAAAACAATTTATCATATAAATTTCTATTCATTGGTTGTTAAAGAGTATTTTTTTTATTTATTGAGTGATTATGAGAATGTACAAATTTTGATTTATCAAGTGATGAGTAAGATGCAAGAATTTGGTTCAGTAATTAAGCTTAGGACATAACATTTGACCCACTGGTTGCTTGTTGAAAATACCAATTTTGACTCGTTGAGTGAGTGTTACTATAGGAAATGTGGTTTATTGACGCTAAGAAATGAAATTTGGGTCACTAATTAGTAGTTAGCATATGAAATTCGGTTTATTGTTAAGATATAAATTCTGGTTAGAGAATGATGGTTAGAGTTTGAGTTTAGTTCGCTGTTGTTACATGATAATTTTGGTTTACTGACTGCAGAGTACAGAAATTTGGTTTATTGTTATATAAGACAAGATACATGAAGTCTACCAGAAATCTGTGGTTAATTTTCTGATTTATGACGATAGTAATAATAAAATGTAGCAAAGCATGAGAAATGTGCGTGGAAATGAACGTACCTACAAACGTGACATATGCTTCATACGTTGCAAATTACAAGCGTGACCATGGGAACAAGAACTCTGAAATTTTACGACGTTAAATTGAGACCCTAAAGACATTGGAAATTGTTTTCCAGAAAATGATCACAAACTGGAAAATATGAAGTTATCAAAGCAGTGATTATGAAGAGTGACCCCATGCATTCTGGTAGAAGTTAATCGACATTTTAGTGGATTGTCTCTAACTTCAGCGTCTGGGAGTAAGACAAGTAAGCAATCAGCAACAATAAACGGGCAAACAAATTAATCTTCGGACCGTGGGGACAATGACAGTGCATTCATCCGAAACGTCGGTAAATTCTATAAGAATACACGGCGTCGTATCCCATACAACAGTATTACTTTAATATTTTTGTTGTTATCGACAGCTTTTTTGCTTGAAGTTAATTTCTTCTGATTTTGAAACATATTGTCAAGTGTTCCTGGTTACAGTGACTAATAATAATGGGTTCTAGATTGGATGGTAAATTTACTGGACACACACAAGTTATAACTACAAATAATTATAACACTCTGAAGATTACTGTAACTATATCACATAAATAAAATCTTCAGCGTCTGCTTACCAATCGTTCCTTTGTAACGAATATTGTCTGGTTAAAACTTCACAGCTGATTCATCAACTGCTGAAATGCCTTCTGAAGTCTCTTACGAGCGAATTTGTGACTAAATTGATCTCTAATCTCTCACTCCTGGAACTAATCTCTACTCCTCTGAATTCAAAGGCTGACAACCTCAACGCCATCTGTGAGCCAACTGTCTAGAAAATGTCGGAGCCTCGACGTCTTACAACCCTAAGGGCCTCCATGGCCTGTTACAGGGATAGCTCGGCGCGTAAGGTTGACAACCTCACCGCCATCTGCGAGCCGATTTTCTAGAAAATGCGGGGAAGCCTGGACTTCTCACAGTCCTACGGGCCTCCACGAACTGTGACCCGAGTATGTTTATGACTCGCCATAGTTAGCGACTGCAAGTCTGTGGGCAGAACGAACAGCTGGAAGAAAGCTACGTGACCACATATACAAGGACCGCGAGATCTGCTAATCACAGATAGAGACATCGAGAGGGGACAGGCAGAGGACAGCTGTACCTTGCTGCACACACACAGAAGCTTTTTACATAAGCTCGGCAGAACACTAAAAAATTAAGGCAAAAAACCATGCATAAATTGAAACTGACGGGCACGGAAGATAGTATGGGTACCAGTGGAAGATGGGTGGGGGGTGGGGGGGACGTTCTGCATTAACCACACCGCGGCGCTGCACCTCGAGGGGGTCCGCACCTTCTTGCGCACCTCAACGTGATGAATACGGTAACCACCGCAACTTATATTAGCGTCCATGAACAAGCAACGGAACCACAAAATTAAAACAGCCGTCATGTAGGGTGACAAAAGACACATTACCAGGACTTGAATGTATTATAAGCTAATTTACATAGAAGAATCTTTCTTGGGAAACTCGTGGTAACTCAGCAAAGAACTTTACCTCATGCAGCAGGCGCGTATAAGGCGTAATGGTTTAGACTCTCTATTCACAAGGTACTCGGTTCGAATCTTGGTCAACAATTGTTGACATTTTTTCAAGACATTCAAGGTAAATGCTGGGAAAATACAATTAGGTTCTATATAATTTAGGAGCCGACAGCGTCGCATAGGAATCCTCCCCTCCCAAAATACAGCAATGTCCAAGAGATCTACAGGAAATAATGGTGTACCTTATCCGATGCCCCTATCAAATTCGTAGCTATAAATTTTACTGCATGCAACATTGTCTCCTTGCTACCGCATTAAACCTCCCTCTCGCGCTCACATATGCCACTAGGATCCTCACGTAACCTATGAATACGTCACAAGAGCACATTCCTCTGTGAGTCACTTAACAATTTTGTCAGGAGACACACCACACAGCATCGAACTGCATGATTGATGAAGTGTAACAGGTTCTGGAGGAAGTGGTCGTGGCCTAATAGAGATGCCATTCCACTATCTGCCTACAGGAACCGAGGAAAACCATATAATATCACAGTCAAAATCGCCCGTGCGCCGAATAACATTCGAACTCGGCACCTCCAAAAGACAATTTTAGAGCATTACTCATAAAATAAAATGTTCGGTGAAAGATGTCACAACATATAGTCTGGTAGATGATTGCCAACGTTTCGATAGAAAGTTATGCCTCCATCTTCTGGCAGAAAAGTAAGTGGAAGAATGCCGTAAGGGTATAGGGAGCGCAATAACGTGGCTAGGAGCCTTGAGCGAGTATACATGAAATCGGGAAGGAAACTGTGGCCTATAAAATATCCCTATTGGCACAAAAGGCGTGGGATAAAATGGCTCTGATTGAACAACGGGCACTGTCGCGGGGGAGGGGGATCTGGAGTGAAGGGGTGATAAACATGTGACCCTAAATGAAACAAACGGACAAAGCTGGGAGAAGCTGTTCACTGAAGTTCTCATTTCGTTATGACGAAAATCTGTTACGCGTATGGAAAGAAAAGGATATATTTTTTTTAGAAATATTTGTACTGGAAAATTTGTAAACCGAAAATTTCCAAAATAAAAACTCAAAGAATTCTGATGCACATCCCAATAGCATTCTCATTAAATGATTTCGAAATTATTTAGGCCTGCTACGCATTCGTCTGTGAGTTACATTTTATTCTTGGATGTCAAAGTTAAGAGAAAGACACAATTTCCCCATTTCGAACGCTTGGGAAATTCGCTCTGTCGTGCAATTCTGTCCTTGCGAAATCCCAAGACATATTGCCAATCTTCCGTGCGCTCATGGGTTTCCCACGTTTCAAGTCAGAATGGCCTATATAAATTCCACTTTACGAAATTATCAGGTTCACTGGAATATGCGTTTAAATATCCATGAGTTCTTCTTTAGACGTGGGATGTATTGCCTGTCTAGGGCACCTCTGGATAAGTCATAACTGGGGCAGCGCCGAAGAAAATTTCTGCGATTTCAAGGTCTCCTGTTCGTCGCCTCTGCTTATCATCTGCTGGAAACAGAATCTGCTAATTTTTAACCTATTTTCCTTATTGCAAAACAAATAAATTAATGCTTATGACATCACTTTGCTGTCTGGCTGTGTATGCACATTAGCTCGGTATATGTACCGAGCATACAGAGCAAGGGTTGGAAAATGAACCATACCGGACGGAAACGTCCAATTTAATTGTATAATAAGACGACACGAAAATACATGGCACTTAATCAAATTCTTACTCAGCATTCTGCTTTTAAGCATCAGTTATAGCAGATGCCGTCACGGTTCTTAACTAACGATCACGTCATGAAAACTTAAGGGGGGGAAGTAGAGCTCAGCATTAGATGGAGATGAGTGGTCAGTTTCAAGCTTCGGCAGATTTACCCTGCTGGATGGAAGTGGGGATGTGCTATTAAAAATAATAAAAATGACCAGAATGCTACAAGTCGAAAAATCGCGGGTTTGATTCACGATGAGGTCATTGTACTTTTCAATTGACCTATTCCAGTCGCATTATAGCCCTGGGGTCGACAAAGCCTCTAACAGAAGTGAGTACCAAAAATCTTTCTGGGGGTAAAGGGCGGTTGGCGCGGAAGTCTGACAAACTCAGCGTCATCTGTGAGCCGAATGTCTAGAAAATGTGGGAGCCTCGACGTCTCAGAACTCTATGGGCCTCCACGGCCTGTTACAAGGAGAGCTCTACGTTTTAGGACGATTCGGAAAGCAGTTCTAAGCTGAAAGAAATGGGTATAAATCGTGATATGAAGTTGGTACCGTTACCTAACAACGGCTTTTCACTCTTAATAGTGTGCATCCTGTTGTGTGTCGTAAATAAGATATACAAAAGTATATAAGGTATGCCGTCTACACAATAATATTTTGTATTTAAATCAAAGGAAACGCTTCTGTATCAACATTCGCTTTCATTGTGCTTAATAAATGCATAATAGAAGCAAATGTTGATAGAGCAGTGTCTTCTTTGATGTAAATACAGAATATTGCTGTGCAGACGGCTTGCCTTATAGACGTTTGTATATCTTATTAACGGCTTTACGCGTTAAACACAGAACTGAATGACAAACAGGGCATGAAGCCCATGTATCTAGAAAGGGCGATGCTTGTATCCCAAGAGATCGGCAATGAAATGAGCTCTAATTACTTTCTTCAGAGTTGCAAGGGCGGTGTCCTGCTATTCAGAGAAGCATGAGGGCGAACCCCGGGCCGCCCAATCCCGGTTATGATTTTCGTATTGAGCTAGTTAGTTCTCAGAGCCGGTATGCACTCGGAGGAATAGAGAAAATTTGTTGTCAGTGCTGGGAATCAAACCCTGATTCCTCGGTGGTCCAATCCGTAACATAGCTACTGTACTGACTGAGTTATAAACGTGATTTCATGTTAACATTTACTGTACTCGTGAATATTTAGTTATTTATAGACATTTTCCGGGACGTCAGATTCACACGGAGTTATATAAATTATGATCATTAAATGAAAATTGTTAACTCGTGATTTAGGAGCGTGGAAAGGGAACATACGCAAATGCGCGCTTGTTTCTGCAGTCCGCGATGTGATACGGATTTTGGAGCATGTCAAATTGCTACATTAACGTCAGACACACAACACAAATATTTTATAACAGGCTCTCACTTTCTTGGGCGTGGATGCCGGTATAAATGAACTAAGATGTCAGGAACCTGAAACAACAGTTGTTCATTTTATGAATGGTAGAATGACAGTTGGACTGGAAATATATAGCAAAACCCTCGCTAATCAGGATAGATTGAGTATCACGGCATTAAGACGAATGTGACAGTGGAGGTATAACTCCACGCATTCATAACCTCGTCACAAGATGGACGTGAGTGGTCAGCTTCACGTCCTCGGTACCCATTGGATAGGGCGCTGGGATGGCTCCAGAGCCGAGCTGGAGCTGTGGAGAGGTGAAAAATATTTTACTCCTGGCGGAAATCGAACGCAATTCCTTGTCTATTCAGCTGGTAGCCAGTAACCATACTGCCTAAGCTATGTCAGACCCATATGGTAGGGCTGAACACTCTGATTTTTAGAAGGAAGATGAGGTAATTTAAAGAGCTTAAAAATAATATAGCACTAATAGCGAGCATAACGGCATGTCCTCACCTGAACATAAATTTACAGCCTTAAGCCCGACATATGCCTTATTAATTTTTAATTACGTAGAGTGGGATGACTCTGAGTCTATTTGGTACTTCGGCCACCATTAGGCCTATTGTACCGGCCCCGGATGGTAGATGAGTGTGAAGCATTTGGTGAAATAAGAACTGGCAGGGGAAACCGAAGTAATCGGAGGAAACCTGCCAAAGTGTCGATTCGCCAACAAAACATTCCCGCATAACCTGAACTGGAATCGAACCCAGGCCGCCGCGATGAGGCGGTGGCAATTAACCGCCTGAGTTATGGAACAGAATTGGTGTACGGCTTAAACAAAGACGAAATAGTGACGTGAACTTTCGTAGAATATTTACAATATTATCACGTGTATGTGTATGACTACAGACGGGGTTTAGGTTGGTAAATTGATTTATTGAACACTTATGCACACATCTCGTAACTACAAGGAATTGTTGCGCTACTGCTAATTCACACTCTGAAAATTCGCTACATCACGTAATAAGTCTCATCATTCTGCTGTGTCTTCACGAGTCGTTGTCTGGTAACGGCTTCCAAAGCCGTACATCCTTCAACTAACGTGTTCGCGCCCTTAGTGCCCGGAGACTCTCTGACAACTGATAAAACTCTTTCTCCAGCTTATAACACATCGGCACGGACCGAAATTTTGATGTTACCATTGGGAGGGCTGTCTGTCAAGCATGCACTGCAACGTGGAAATTTGGATACCAACCCAGCATTTGCTCTAGGATCGAGGAAAACCACAGAAAAACCTTGATCGTGTTGGCCGGTCGCAGGAACTGCCGGAAGCAAACTTACTTCTAGCCAGCAGCCCGGCGTTAAATAGGGGAACTCTAACATTAGACCCTACCTGGCTGTTGCTTTATTTTCAGACCGCTTTCAGCAGTTCTATTATTGCGTCAAGCAGCTCTAGCACGGATCGCGTAGAGAACACCTCTTCCCAGTTAGTACGTTGCTGTCTGCAAGGAATACGTTGCCTAGCAACGAGCGTTGTTTACAGAGTCATTAGAGCCAAGACAGAAGGCTGTGGTCTATGTATCCCATAACTATGAAGGATCAGATATTCATTGTAAGGGGGAATGGGGGGAAAGGAGGGGAATACTTGACAGGTGCATTTCTGTAAGGGAGGGGTCGGTACTCTAAGAACTGCCGCGTAGTTTGGTAGCTTCCAGGCCCCGCGATGAAAGACGAGACGAATAAATAACAGGGGAAACGGAGAAGGGCAGACGAGAAGCCTAAAGTGAAATAAAGTAATAGAGAAAAATGATTTCAAGACGCAAATAAAATGAGGACGTGTAGAAATGATGGAGAGATGTCGAAACGTTTAGCGAGGGAGATAAACGTCATTTCGTACTAAGCATACAATTATATAGAGAGAGTGCATGAGCATTTATGTTCAGAATCATTTTACTGAGCGAACAAAACATGCAATATGCTCACGGACACCAAGTTCCCCTCTCATTTTGAATATAGCTTAAGCACCTAACTTACAGCATGAAGATATTTATATCCTCATATGGGGGAAGGATGCTTATTAAAAGTCTGGTTCAGAGGTGCAGAAATGGCAGGGGACCTGTCTATGCATCCCGCAATGCCGGGTGTTAGATGATACATCTCACACGCATGCTAGAAGGTGATGCCGAGCTAGCTTGGAGTTCAAGATTGCGCTTCGAGCTCTATGCAAAGAATTTGCACATATAAAGGCAGTGTGTGTCTTGCCTCCCGTCAGAGTGACAGCAAGATATTAACCAGCACAACCAATGGGTAGTACTGCAGTTTTATGCATTTCAATACGGGGTTTACTGGAAAGGAGAGGACGTCAAAGCCCAGGCGAGTATGCAACATGAGAAACAGAAGAGGTGAATCGTGTGTCGTGGGTAAAGTTGTCCCTGCGTTTAATTAAGTAACCATTACGCCATGATAACGTATGGGGAAGTGAAGGTATGGGCCCACCGCACACCAGACCTCAGCACAAGATGGAGGTGAGCATAATCTTCACGCCCTGGAAAACGCCATTGGCACCCTTTGGACCTGGAAGTTGTTGAGTAGAGAAAATATCTTATACCTGACGGTAATAGAACCCCGGCCTTCCAGCCCGTAGTCCATCACTGTAACGACTAAGCTATCCTGACTATACAGAATAGGAGAGGATTTGGAAGGAAATGGGAAGGGCTTAACCCAAGTGCTTTCTCGGAATTTGGTTGGAAGCAGTGAAGAAAAAGATGGATTACCGCTGTCAGGATATTCAGGGTCCGGGTCGGGATTTGAACCAAGTTACTCCAGATTTTAGATCGTTACTGTTACGTCAATACACTCGGCAAGAAATTCCTCTTTTAGCATCTCGCAAGACATGGTTATAATTCGAGATACGTGCAAAATGTGCACAAGTCTCTCGCCTGACCCTACATTATAAAGAGAAGTTCAGACTGTCTCTCTTGTAAGTACAAGATACATAAGTTCACATATGAAATCAATTTCAGCTTATAAATTTCGAAACCATTCCATGTTTCCCAACCAAAAATAATGATATAAAGTATCATTTCCCTGAAAAGTAATATCTTCTGTGGTGTGAGGCCGCATAATCCGGTAAAAGTTCACGGACGTTTCCGAGGAACCCACTGCCTGCAACTTCAGTGACGAAGAATAAGGCACAGAAGACAACAAATGAACTCCGTATTGCTGCTCGTGTCTTTCGCTTCGTAGTCGATCCCAGTACATTCCTCTGAAACGTCGTTATGTTTCTACCGAATTACATGCCGTCATGTCGCAGAAGATGATGTATATAGTCGACGTTCTCGGAATCTCTATTGCAGGTATGTGTGGTTAGAATGCTGTATGAAACGGAAGTAAAACCTGGGGTCAAACGTGGATCTCTGGCCCCATCACAAAAGGGCTTAAATATTTAAGCCATGAATACATCTGTGAAGATGACAGAGCCCAGGCAGTCATGTCTCGAACAGAGGACAGCTACACAGCAAAGCCATTCAGCAGCTTAAATTTCACAATGGAGTGTTTCCTATCTGCGCGAGTGAGGACACTGAAATTATACCGTACGTCACAGAACGAGATTCTGTTTACGGAAACAATTCTGGGCTCAAGGGAGTTCTCGGTAATTATTATTTTATTCTCTTCATTATAGGTACAGACTTTGTTTCAATTGTAAAGGTCTTATTGCGTCCAAATATCGGTAAGAAACTGAAAGAAAGCTGGAGTGAGATAGCGCAGTCGGTATAGCGACTGGCTACTGGCTTGACGTAAGCAGCCGGGATAGCGCAGTCAGTATAGCGACTGGCTGGGCTGGACGTGAGGAGCCGGGATAGCGCAGTCAGTATAGCGACTGGCTACTGGCTTGACGGGAGGAGCCGGGATAGCGCAGTCAGTATAGCGACTGGCTACTGGCTTGACGGGAGGAGCCGGGATAGCGCAGTCAGTATAGCGACTGGCTACTGGCTTGACGGGAGGAGCCGGGATAGCGCAGTCAGTATAGCGACTGGCTACTGGCTTGACGGGAGGAGCCGGGATAGCGCAGTCAGTATAGCGACTGGCTACTGGCTTGACGGGAGGAGCCGGGATAGCGCAGTCAGTATAGCGACTGGCTACTGGCTTGACGGGAGGAGCCGGGATAGCGCAGTCAGTATAGCGACTGGCTACTGGCTTGACGGGAGGAGCCGGGATAGCGCAGTCAGTATAGCGACTGGCTACTGGCTTGACGGGAGGAGCCGGGATAGCGCAGTCAGTATAGCGACTGGCTACTGGCTTGACGGGAGGAGCCGGGATAGCGCAGTCAGTATAGCGACTGGCTACTGGCTTGACGGGAGGAGCCGGGATAGCGCAGTCAGTATAGCGACTGGCTACTGGCTTGACGGGAGGAGCCGGGATAGCGCAGTCAGTATAGCGACTGGCTACTGGCTTGACGGGAGGAGCCGGGATAGCGCAGTCAGTATAGCGACTGGCTACTGGCTTGACGGGAGGAGCCGGGATAGCGCAGTCAGTATAGCGACTGGCTACTGGCTTGACGGGAGGAGCCGGGATAGCGCAGTCAGTATAGCGACTGGCTACTGGCTTGACGGGAGGAGCCGGGATAGCGCAGTCAGTATAGCGACTGGCTACTGGCTTGACGGGAGGAGCCGGGATAGCGCAGTCAGTATAGCGACTGGCTACTGGCTTGACGGGAGGAGCCGGGATAGCGCAGTCAGTATAGCGACTGGCTACTGGCTTGACGGGAGGAGCCGGGATAGCGCAGTCAGTATAGCGACTGGCTACTGGCTTGACGGGAGGAGCCGGGATAGCGCAGTCAGTATAGCGACTGGCTACTGGCTTGACGGGAGGAGCCGGGATAGCGCAGTCAGTATAGCGACTGGCTACTGGCTTGACGGGAGGAGCCGGGATAGCGCAGTCAGTATAGCGACTGGCTACTGGCTTGACGGGAGGAGCCGGGATAGCGCAGTCAGTATAGCGACTGGCTACTGGCTTGACGGGAGGAGCCGGGATAGCGCAGTCAGTATAGCGACTGGCTACTGGCTTGACGGGAGGAGCCGGGATAGCGCAGTCAGTATAGCGACTGGCTACTGGCTTGACGGGAGGAGCCGGGATAGCGCAGTCAGTATAGCGACTGGCTACTGGCTTGACGGGAGGAGCCGGGATAGCGCAGTCAGTATAGCGACTGGCTACTGGCTTGACGGGAGGAGCCGGGATAGCGCAGTCAGTATAGCGACTGGCTACTGGCTTGACGGGAGGAGCCGGGATAGCGCAGTCGGTATAGCGACTGGCTACGGGCTGGACGACCGAGGGATGGAGTTCCGAGTCCTGGTGGGTGCAAGAATTTTCTCTTTTCCAAGTCTTCCATACCGGCTCTGGGGTCCACTCGACATCCTATCCAATTGGTACAGAGGGCTTTTTCCCCGGGGGTAAAGTGGCAAGGGCGTGAAGCTGACCACTTACCTTTAACTAGAGCCGAGGTCAAGAGAATGTGGATTTATACATCCATTCCTCAATACGCTTTCATGTCGTAGTGCTTAATTAGTTAAGCACAGGGATAACTTTACTTTTTTACTAACCCATGAATCGTCTGGAGAAACGAAGGAAAAACAAGACAATAACCTGCGTTAAAATGATCAGTAACTTGGCTAAGATTCTAGATAAGCACTTCACATATATCGCATTACCGCCATATTGATCTGATCCGTAATTGTCGGTATTAGAAGAAGGAATTAGTGATTTAAATTTCTACGCCGTGTTAAGAAACAAAAAAACAGTACTGATGAAAGTAATCAACGCGCGGAGTAACGCCAGTTATTCTAGACAAATTTCTGCTAATTATTAGCACGAGTTACTCAAAAAGTGCGCCGTTAAACGTACTATAACGTGACTAAAATTTCATGTACTTCCGTAAAGAACACGTCACAAAAAGTGACATAAATATCTCTTACAAGGGAGTTTCCCAGTACATCCTGTGAATGGAGACAACACAGCAAACACATTAGTGTGGCGGGTCAGTCTATGTCTACATGCGTAGTTCCACAGTTGCCGCGTCTTCTCTAAGCTGCAACGCCTTGTCGGGCCTTTTAACTACTTTACGATGCTGGGCACGAACCTTCAGCCTTAAACAGTTACCTCCCCGGCCCCTCACACCGCACTTGGCGTCGCAAACGAGTACATCCACAATTTCACAGACCGGCAAGCGAACGTATTATTTTATTAGTTGGAGTTCGGTAGAAGAGGCAGAGAAGAAGAGTAGTAAGAGAAATGACAGTAAGGAAAGGAAACTCACGTCATTTCTCTGAATATATCCCAAGTCGCCGCTATTCAGTACTCACACACGTCCCATACAAATCGCATTATTAATCTTTTCATACGAGTCTCTCTTTATCTCTGCTGCAAAGTAGCGGTAAAGACTTATCTTTACGTGCCTCTTTAGTCACGAGAAGTGAACGGTTCCCATACGGAATAAGAGCAAATAAAAGCAATCACATAACGCTGCATGGTCGGTAATACTTATGCGGCACGGATCTCGCCCCAAAAAGCTGCACTGTATGAACCGTGCCACTATGAGCAACAGCACCACACCCAGCACTCATTAAACAAGTTCTGACGTTCTCACGGACGTGACAGTTGAAGTCCTGACCTTCTGGGCTGTGACACCGTGTAGTCTTGTAGTGTGATCTTTAAGAGACCCGTTTCCTTGCTTCCGGTCTATGTTGGACTCCTGACATTACAACCCCCCACACACACCGTGGGACTCATGACTGTTTTCTTTGCAAAATGAGAAAATTCCTGAACCCATATAATTCAGTCCTGATGATGGAGGCAAAATATTACTCCGAAACATCGGTGTACACCTACAATACTACATGGTATCACAAACTGTAAGGCCACAATCTATACATTTATGAAGTTATAAATTATTAAACAATTATTTTGAATGCCTGACATGTTTACAGATTGTACAAAGCGAAAATATTGCAAATGTTCAGACAAAGCTTTTTTTATACGAGACGATACAGTTGCGGTCGAGAAGCAGAGTCAGGCTACGGGCTGTACGGCCATGGGATCTGGGTTCGATTCTCGGCAAAGGAAGAGTTTTCTCTTTTCCACAGCTTCCAGACCGGCTGTGCGGCCTACTCAGACTCCTATCCAATGGGAACTGGGCGATCTTTCTCTGAGGTTAAAGCAGCAGGCACGTGAAGCTGACGACTCACCTCCGTCTAGTGCCGATGACAAGAATGCTGGGGCTATACCTCCGCTTTCCCATACGTCTTCATGGCACTCCGCTTCGTTAATTAAGCTCAAGGGCAACTTTACCTTCTACAATTACCTCAAATGTCGCCACGTGCTTGTAAATGAATGTTATTTCAATTTCAGTTAGAAACCATCAACTAGTACAACATACAGGAGCCCCCTCGTTCCGGGTTCTACTGCCCACAGATAAAATATTATAAAGAGTGGCTAAGTCCCCAAGACAGTCAACAATCGCCTATCGAACAATAATGAAGATGAAACAGAGCAAATTTTAATTACCAACGGAGTAAAGTGATTCTGCTGTCATGCCAGTATAAAAAAAAAAGGCCGTCAGCCTACTTTTCTGTCTTAAACAATAAAATTGGGGGCTTATCAGAACAACATGATCTGTGTGTGTGTGTGTGTCCCCAGGGCCGGATTTAGCAATATGGGCTCCCCAGGGCAGTCAGAATGGGGAGGCCCCTACCAGTAACAAGAAATTTAGGTCATGACTCTTCCCCCTTTCTTACTTTTCTTGTTTCTTACAATAACTTAAAAATACAAAATAATTTTCCGTAATTTTAGGTAAGCAAATGTTTCAATAAAGCTGTGTTTAGCAGCTCTTTCCGTCTTTGCCCTACACGACATGGATGCCATCAGATAGAATATGGCTCAGTCTATTTCTGTTTCGTCGGGGCCACGGAGAGCCTGCCCCTAGTCTCTGACCCTTCAGTGCGGCCCTGTGTGTCCCCCGGAATAGAACTTTTGAACCATCCGAAATATAAATATATATACATTTTTTTTTTAATTCTTGTATGGAGGTTGCGACTTATGAGGCTACTTTATGCCTTGTAATCTGCAATTTCCAACGATCGGTAATTTAAATATGGCGGACGAACGAAATTATAACACTTATTTCTTATCCTGAAATTTTGAACGTTCATTCACTTTCGAAAAATACGCGTCGGTCTTGTAAGTAATTTATTCGTGAGTGTAAAACAAAAACATGGGGGTTGTGCGAAAGTTTTCTTGCGATAACCAGCAAAATGGCTGACTGCCGATAAGTGATGAACCGTCAGAGCCAAGGAAGTGAAACATGGCGCGAGAAGACATCGTAAACAGCTCTATATGTTATGTGCAAGAAAAATGGTTAGCAAGTCAGCAGTTACATGGCGCCGGGTCGCTTCAAACATCTTGACGGTCCGTTTATAACCAAGGAACTTAATGCTGACATAAAATGAACTTTAAAAAGTTCTTCACAAAATTTAAGTAAAGTAATTCCTTCCGACCGCGCTATAGCCCTTGGGTCGACTCCGCCTTTAAGAGAAATTAGTACCAGGAATCTTCCTGGGGTAAAGGTGCGGCCGGTGCATAAACTTGAAAACCTCACCGCCATCTGTGAGCCGACTGTCAATAAAATGTTGGAACCTCGAGATCTCACAACCCTATGGACCTCCACGGCCTGTTACAGGGATAGCTTGTTGTGTAAGGCTAACAACCTCACCGCCATCTGTGAGCCGATTGTCTAGAAAATGTGGATACCTCGACGTCTCACAACCCTATGGGCTTCCACGGCCTGTTACAGGGAGAGCTTTAACTTCTGTCAGTAAGAGACCTGCAGTACTGCAAAACTATACGGATTATCAGCGAAGATTTTAAACGCTTCACTCTACAATTTTTGCTTATTTATATCTGCTGTAAACTTACGAAAAGGGGATAAAAGATATTACATTTTGGGTAGATGGAAGAAGCTCGTATGGTCGAATTATGAACATTGTAGAGCAGCGATTATCCTCTTATATACGCAGAAGAGCCAACAGCTCACGATCGGAAAATTCTTGTATATTACGCCACCATTATCACTGTCCTTGTTTAGAATTTGAGAAGGCCCAGGGACATAACAGTCCCATGTACAATTCTGACGGCTTCTGACGATGATGTTCAAAACACAATTTCTGGGATTTTTGGACTTTCTGCATCGTCCGGTGTTCTAAAGAACACGACGTTTCAGCAAATGGATCTGTTCCTGTCTTCAGGTTATGTGGTGGGTGACACCTACTCTGTTAGGTCCCTTAGAAAGAGCTAGCCTCAATCACTGCACGGAAACATCACAGTTTCCGGAACGTCGTGTTTTTAGAATACCGGGTGATGGACAAAGTACAAAAACCTGGTAATCCCGAGTGATATTCTCGTATTCATTATCAGGGTTTACATTAGAGTACGATAAGTAACAATGCAGCAACATTTGGAATTTTTTCCTGTAACTTACATTCAAATTGGTTGTCTGCTTTGCAATGCAAGATGGGCGTAAGTAAGTCGGTAAAATAAAGATTAAATCGTCAATCGATAAATCATTGTTGAAGGGTTCTGGGAGGAGGGGGTTATGCTGTGTGTGTAACAGAGAGATATAGAGACGTCTGCGTACCCCGCTTCATAACCAACATATCTTTCCCACAATTATTGGCAGGATAATCATCTGATATTAAGGATAAGAATTGTTAAAGCCTCCTCCCACGACAACAAGAAAACTGAGTTTTCGTGAAGAAGGTTGTGCAGTGCTGAATCGAGCGAGGGCATGCACTCAATTATTTCCCTTAATTAACTTAAATTAGCCATTTTTTGCGTAGGTGAGCGGACAATGTTAAAATGGATCTTAGATAGATAGGATGGGATGGATTGGGTTGATCTGGCTCGTTATAGAGACCAGTGGAGGGCTCTTGTGAGCACGGTAATGAACATTCGGGTTGCATAAAATGCTGGGAAATTCCTGAGTAGTTGCAGAATTGGCGACTCTTCATGAAGGGCTCAGCTCCATGAGTGAGTGGGTACGCCATTTGCTTATATCTGCTTTCATTCCATGCAGAATTCAATGTTGTGATTAAGTAATTAAATATTAACTCAGGAAAATAATTAATTTCTGTGCCAACGGGACTCAGGAGCCGGGATAGCTCAGGCGCTATAGAGACTGACTACAGGGTGGAAGACCGAGGGAGTCGGAGTTCGAGTCCCGGTGAGGTCAAGAATTTTCTATTCTCCACATCTTCGAGAGCGGCTCTGGGGCTCACCCAACGTCCTAGCCAATGCGTATCGGGGGCTCGTACCCCGGGGCGTGAAGCTGATTACTCACCTCCAGCTAGGGCCGAGCTCAAGGAAAATGTGGATCTATACATCCACACCCCCATACGCCTTAATGGCGTAGTCTTTAATTAGTTAACCACAGGGACAACTTTACCTTTACAAACTGGACTAAAACCCTTATCTCCTCTCCAGTAGCAACGCCAGTATCAACGCAAAACCGCTTAGGCTCAAAATACTTCTGAAAAATATTGAAATATTCAGTTCCGACTCCACAGAAAACACACTGCATCTACATTAGAAAGTTCAGTGTGACCGCTTGAGTCAACTGTTCATATGAGAGTGTTCAATTCAAGTAGTATCAGAGTGGCAGAACGTGTAGTACACATGAGTTAAATGAGATATACAGGGTGTTTCACGACTTTAGAGCATAACTGCAGGAAGTGATTTCCTACGTCTTTTTGACCAAAAAAGTTCATGAAAACATGTGTCCGATTTTGGACGGTTACGGAGTTATGACCGTTTTAAACTCAGAATAGAAGGTAACGATTACTGACAATAAACGGAACAAAATAATAAACCAGCATAATGCATGATACATTTAAAGTATGAATGTAAAGTTAACTTCGTGAAATTACCTTTAATTTGGATTTACTGCTGCTTAAAGCCGATTTTCGAAAATGCCACCGCCGGTCGCAACGCAGGCTGCCGCTAAGGTTGTGAACCGCTCCGGACATACCAACACCCTGAAACACCCTGTATATACAAAGTTTAAGCCTGAAACCTCTGAAATAATATTAAGTGCCTCAGGTCAGTGCATGGTGGAAGGCTGTTGTGAATACGGCAACGAACCTCCGGGTTACGGTGCGTAATACTCGTATCTTCACCAGCTGAACAACTGTTAGTTTCTTACATGCAAGAAAGTCTTCGTTGCGCTTAGCCTCAAGCCCGAAGGCTGTGGAGGCGCCTTTACTAGCGGGCCATTCTGCCAGCAAAACAAATACATATCAAGCATGATGCAAGGATATCTTCCACGCTTCAGAACTGCGCATGCGTGGGGCAACATCTCGATTCCTGACATCTACCACCCCTCGCCCTGACATCACAGCTAGTCTCCCTAAATGCACCTCCGCTGACGTCATCTCCCCTTTCCCCCCGGTCCCCTCTTCCCCCCCACCCAGGGGTTCGAACGGTCTCCCTTAAGCGCGACACCATTTTCACCGAAATAAAGTTACCATTAGTCGTGATTTTGGTAACAACAGTTTGACACTGATTTGGTAGTTTGGAAACCCCCACTGGGGGCAGAAAGCGAAGCTGTATCATGGGTTCCGTCTACATGTGCCAAGCCAGACATCTGCCAGCCCCCCCCTTGAATTTTTTGACAAAATCGAAATTGTAAAAAAGGCAAGATATACAGTCTGTCTAAAAACGTAATAACAATTAAACTCACGTAATCTTTATTAGCATTCAGGACAGAACAATCTGCCTTCTTGTCCGCTACGCAGAAAGGAAATACAAAATACAAAAAACTGTAATTTTTGGTTGTAGTTTTGTATGGGAGTGAAACATGGTCTCTGACATTAAGGGAGGAATACGCACTGAGGGTATTCGAGAACAGGCTGCTCAGGAAATCAGAAGCTTCTAACATATATTCTTCGCCAAATATACTCACGAAGATCAAGTCAAGGACGATGAGATGGCAGGGAACGTAGCACGCATGGGAGAGAAAATTAATACATATATCGTACTTATGGGTAAGCTAGATAAGAAGGGATGGCATGGATTGGATTGATCTGGCTCAGGATATGGATCAGTGGAGGACTCTTGTGAACACGGTAATGAACCGTCGGGTTCAATAAAATGCTGGGAAATTCTTGAGTAGCTGCAGATTTGGCTTCTCCTCAAGAAGGGCTCAGCTCCATAAGTAAGTAAGTTTTTAGTTGTGGGCCGAGCCATAGCCCAAGCGGTTAGTCGCTTGGTTCCCACCGCGGCGGCCCGGGTTCGATCCCGGGTCTGGTCAAGTGGGATTTGTGGTGGACAAAGTGGTGCTGGGGCAGGTTTTCTCCGAGTACTTCAGTTTCCCCTGCCAATCTTCATTCCACCAATTGCTCCACAATCACCCTCACCTATCATCTGGGGCCTGGTACAATAGGCCAGAAGTGGCCGCAGGACAAGGGACTTAGTCCCACCCCACTAGCATTAAAAAAAAAAGTTATTAGTTCAAAGTCCTGCTGTGAAGAGAAGAATTCATGTGTGAGATTTGGAGTGTGTAATTCAGTGAGACTGTTATAGCTACTATGTTGAAATCCTTTGCCAGGAAACGGCTAGTGAAAGCAGACTGAAAAGACATAACGTGTGCTGGTGTGATTGGTGAAGTGTTAGTTAGCGATAGTGTTATAGTTATTTGTAGTTACGGCCAGTGAGTGACCAGTAAGCCCAATATCCAATCCAAAGCCCCATCGAGAGTCACTCATACACGTCACGTCACTGACCAGCTCGAGAAGCACAACTGAACCGACGGGCGACAATGAAAACTTCTATTTAAAATTTTCTACATAGTACAAAAAAATATCGACTATAAGCCAAGAATGATAAGTCAATAATCTAATTAAATATAATTACCACATTCTTGCCTTTATTAAATAAGGGCCCCTTGTAGGCCAGGGGCCTAGGCAGATGGTCCTGCTGGTCATCTCTCTATATGGGCCCAATCTAAACGTGGTAACGACGGCACTTAATTTCGCTTTTAGTTTTCTCGTAGGCCTCTCGATTTTTGTTGTCGAAGAAACGTTAACTGTAAGCAGACAGCCTAGCGCAGAACAATAGTCGCAGTCCTGAGTCATACTCCAGCAAAACTCTTCAGCTTAACGGTCACTGATGATTGCCACTCACATCCTCCGAGGCCACAAAGTCGCTTCGATCCACATTGCTCAAAATTCTTAGTCCAAAACGTAACACTCTTCAGCAGAGGCGAAGAGAAACCGCTAAGAAATTACACGAAACAAGAAAGAAACGAGATCCTTTTTCTTTCAGATATCCCCTCTTCATGAAGACTATGACCCATAAAGATATTAATATCCCTGATCGAACTTAAGACCTTCACTTTTACAGCCTCTGGAAATAGGTTCTGCCGAAAGCATCATAACCTCACAACGGAGAACATGTCAAGTTTTCGATTAGGTTTTAACGATTTCAGGCCAGACGTGATATTCTGTAATGTTTCGCTCCGTCCTATTTATCAGACCGTTTTAGTACGCTCGCAACATACGTAGTAAAACATTCATAATAGCCTTGCTATAGTGCTTTGTTCACGAGGGAGTAAAATGGATACATTCGGGAATAGATCGCTGAAAACTGTAACTTGACAGTCATTCTTGAGAATGATTCAATTGCTCATGTTCTCAAGTAATTCTCTCCCTTTATTACACACGAGAGTCCATGACATTTCCCACAAAAGCCTGCTACAGGATCTTATGTTGAGCCAAATTTGTCCAGCCACTGCCCTCAAAATTTATTTATACAAGATTCTGTTTAGTACTGTACTTCCACCTTCCAGAATTCCGATTAGAATGGCATAGGATTTTCTCATGGCTTTCATGCGTGCTACATACCACATTCATCTATTTTATTCTTGATTTAACACCGAAGTAATGTCTGGTACGTGTACAGTTATTTATGCAGTTTGTTGTTTCCTCTTTGTAACTACTAAATAACTAACTAAAAAACTAATTAAGTCCACGGAGCTGAGTCCTCTTGAGAAGCCGCCAATCGCTCAGCTATTCAACTAGTAATTAAATGGTCACGGATTCGATCCTAGCCTTCCCCAACACACTTAACGCAGAAGCAAGAAATAATCTGTCAGTTACCTACAATGGCATCAAATCACGCGACGCTGAAAACAAATATACCTCTGAAAATGGGCAATCTCTAGGTACCGGTAAAAGATAAAGTTGTCTCTGTACTTGTATCTTCCAAACCCTTATAATAAATATTGGGCCTTTCTGTCATATATTTCTCATCAATACATTCCGTCAGGTTCTTACACTAAGAAGGGAGACTGAAATGCAAAGCTGCGTAGGTGGTGTTGGTTTTATTGATTTATTGAATAAACAATCAATAATTAAATACACAAACGTCCAGGCACGTTATCTTGTACGTAAAAGGTACTGAAAGAGACGGAAATACAACGCTGTTCGCTCCTAGTTGTCTTAACCAATCTCTGGCACGAACAAAACCGCAGTGGCTTCCAAGCTTAATGTAATGGGGCTCTCCCAACTTAGCGAGGGTTTCAGTGCACGGACTTTCGTAACTTTGTACGCCAGTGTTTCTGATTCCTCACTGTTGAATCACCAAATAAACTTACCTCCTTGGGCTCCTAAGTTCGGCTCTATGGTTAAAAAAAAAGTTTCTGTAAACAAAATTCATTTATTCAAGACATGTTACTACAAACTGTAAAGAACGCCTAAGATGTAGTAAAATAAAAATTCACTTTGTGATTAATTAAGCACTGTGCCAAGAAGATGTATTGTGGAGAGGACGTATAGCTCCATCATTCTTTATTTAGGCATTAGATGGAGATGAGTGGTCAGCTTCACGTCCCTGGTTTCTTTACCCCCATGGTAACAGCCCCCGGCATCCACTTGATAAGAGTCTGGGTGGGTCTCAGAGCCGGTCTGGACATTGTTGAGTGGAGAAAAATCTCTTCTCCCTGACGGGGATCGAATCCCAGCCGTTTAGCTCGTCCTTATAACGATTGAGCTATCGTGGAAGAAGGTGGTTGTGGCCTAATTTAAGCTAATATTCCAGTGTACTAGTGTCTGTTGTTTATATTTGGTTTAATCTGTCTTAATCATAAAGCAAACGAGATTCAGAAACCTCAGGAAACGCTATGTACACGTATGATCGATAAAAGATTAATGAGTTAAATTTATTAGCAAACTTCTGAACCCTACCCCTGAGGATCTAGGCACAGTTGCACAACACCTGGAGTATCCCCGCTGTTGTCTGGCACTGACGCTGAAGCACGGAGCGCCACTGTGACGGCGTATCCTCTGTGGCGATTCAATTCTCACGGATAAGAACAATAAGAAGCAAAAAATGTACAGCTGGGTTATTAACAACAAAACCATGAGTCTAATCACTCAAAGATTTACTGGCTTATGATGCCGTTTAGCCTGGCAATTTACCGACTTTTAGAAGAAACCAAATGCCTCCATCTTCAGGATAGAAGTGACATAGAGTCTCAACCAACTACCTATCGCGTGTCTGGTTCTACATTAACCCTGGTTTTATTTGACATAATCTTGTAAGTACAGGATAGATTTATGTGAGAAATGTTATTTTTATTATTTATATTATTATTATTATTATTATTATTATTTTATCTTTAATATTGTCTTTCAGAATTAACTCCTTTAATATTAGTACTGTATTTACGTGTTAAAATGTTTTCAACTATGTACCAAAATATTTATTTCACTTTCTATCGGATAATATTTCAGTATTCAAAGCCTTGTATGAAGTATGTGCAACTGTGCGTATTCTACACCCTACCCGTAATCTTAACACATGCACCATAACACAGCCATATTGCCGGACTATCTTCCTAGGCAATTACTTGTTACATAATTACTCTCCCCTAAGGGCTCGCCGAGAACACTGGAGTTTGCTTTCGATATTTTCCACACACTTTTATCAACAATACTATTTAACAACATGGCTTATATGAGTAAACGTGACTTACTTGAAATAAAAGACGCAGGCCACTTCCAGCACTCGTGAGACCCATATTGAATAGCGCCTCCGGCTGACAACTGAATATTATGTTTGAGATCAGATCCCTAAGTCTCCTAAATTCGGCAATTTATATCATTAACTTGCTGAATCTGCGGTTGACGAAAGAGGGAGGTTAACTCCTTTCGTCCTCAATTTCGGGGTGGAAGGTTTCCATTGGCAACCCCTACGGTTGTGGGTGGGCCCATGGTACCTCATCGCTGCGTATTTGATAATATTATAATGCTCCAGTGGCCCCGTTAGCAGAGCTTCTTACTTATGTGATTACGCATAAATGCTGATCATCAACATTCTTACCCTAGTTGCCTGTCCAGGTGTTGACATACTAATGTAATGGCTGTAAAACACTTTTCGCAAGTCTCGAACATTTAGGTAATGCCTTAAATTTGCAATCTCAAAATTGAGGCGCAACACTTTAAAGACTGAATTTCTTCACAATTTTATATAAGAATCCAGTTCGTACCTCACAGGAAACACATTACGTCACCGCTACAACGCCCAACTGGTTAATGCTGTTTAGGGAAACAGTCGCTGTTTATTGTGAGAACCATACGGATACAGATACGGAGCATACAGATACACTGTGTGGGCAGAATGCGGGAAGATCGCACAGTTTTGGTATGCTTAAGGAGGCGGTATGTATAGTAGTCACTAAGCTCTAAAGCGTTAACCGTTAAGTAGGTCCATCTACATGACAGCTTGACAAAATGTCCAGCACCAGAATGGAAACATGCAATAACTTTACTCTTAGTCATGCTCAGATGCGAGAACTATCGAGGAATCAAAATACATAAATATAGGTTCTTACAGCAGTGGTTATGAATAGTTCCATCCTGTGGCGTATGACACCATGTAGCTCGTTGAAAGCCAACTGATGTTTCGAAGGAACATGTCGTCTCCAACTTCATGGTTGAAGAATGCTTATTCTCACAATAGTTTCTTGCTTGGCTCATTCTACAGCCCTGAAAATGGAGGCGACCTTTTCCTCCGAAACGTCTGTCGACTTTGAACAGGCTAAAATGCGTCATTTCCAAGAAAATAGAACTCTTCAAGGAGTCATTAACATGACAACCAGCACAACTTCGAACATTCACAACTCCAGATACTGAAAAATGGAAAGTTTTCTGACACAGTTTACAAAACAAATAGCACATGCATTATTACGTTCACTTGTGACTGTCTTATGTCACACATTCATGTAGTTACAGATATACAGGTCAACATACGCTCACAATCGAGGTATCAGGCTGTGTACATCATAAATAATCGATAATCATTTAAATGTAAATACTTCTGTGCTGTACTTCAAATCAAATAAATCATTTCTTCTGATAGAACAAGGAACGTCACTGGCAATACATAAATAATTAATCGAAAGCATAAGCAGAAGGACTAATTCGCTTAAAACAGAACACGACAAGCATAAAATACTATACTGCAGAGATAATTAGATCACCATAAATTACGTGTATATTGTCAACTGCGCGAATAATGCTTAAACGTGAAATTAGAGACAGAACACTTAGTACGTGTATCTTTGTACGTGCACTCACCCGTAGGCAGAAAACTGACACAGCTGGGAACCACACCAATCACTTACCTACAAAAGAAAATAAGTAACAATGTATACGAGAAAAATTCTCTAATGAATTAAGAAAATATACTAATTACGCATTAAACTCCATGTTAGTTAAGACAGGTTTTGCCTATTATTCCAACAAATTCTCCAATTAACAGTCAAGACAACGACACTGAGTTTACACGCCCGGGGATGTGTGTGTGTGTGGGGGGGGGCTCCAGTTGAAAACTCTACATACAGCATAACTCCATGGAGCTGAGCCCTTCATGAGGAGCTTGAAGTTGCTCATTCAGTCAAGAATTTCTCAGAATTTTTTGGAACCCCAGGGTACGAATACACTAACGTGTTCACAACAGCCTACAATTGGTCCCTCTCCTAAGCCAGATGAATCTAATCCATACCAACCTATCCCCGTCCATGTCTAGGTCTTCCTACTGGTCTCTTTCCTTCTGGCTTTCCCACTAAAATCCTATATGCATTCCCCTTATCAGTGTTCCTTAGTTCAGTTCGTTTTTCCAAAGAATCCAAATCAAAGGTCCTTTGTTAACATTCGATAAGAAATTCTTTTCTTTTATGGTGAGGGTTTATTAGCCCACTCTCAACCCCAAAAGCTGGAAGATCACCTATTGTTGGCTGTCTGCGACTGCTTATTCAAAATATTAGCAGCTACCGTCCATATCTGGAGGTAGTCTCCTCCTTCCGCAAATTGAGGACGCGCTGTAGCTCTGTGGCAAGGGACCCACATAATAGCAGGACGAAGGAATTGAGAACACCACAGTGTAACGGTTAGCAGCAATCATTTGTACTTGGGAGATGTTGGGTTCGAATCTCTGCACATAACTCAGATTAGGTCTGTTGTGTTTTCCTTCCAGAAATGTGCTGGAATGGCATATTAAATTAAGCAACGATCATTTCGTTTCACATAATTTTCAACTAATAAGAGTAACACCTCAATAATCCGGATTAATTTGGGGGAGGGCATGCGGATTAGTGAAGCAAAAGAGGGTCTTAAAAGATAAAAGAAAACTTAGAACAGAAATAAATGAAAACTTTAATGGTACGGTATATGTAATGGTGATGAAAATGAATAAAGATATCTCTAGAGCCTTTATTTAAAAACTATAGAAAGACAATACCTTTATTCATCGATAGAAGGCTCAGAAGCAGTACTTGTTTTTGAACGTAATAATGGAGGTTTCAAGAAATTGTCTCAAGTTTTGTCTGAGCAGAGAAGTGACTCATCTGCCTTCCTAAATGCCATGTGTCTTTTTTAAAGTATGTACTCAACTGTGAACAGCACTTCTCATATTTCGTTCCGGATTAACTGTAACCGGATTAACGATGATTTATTGTACTTTAAATCATCAATCTTATGTAACCTATGAAGGTGAGAAAGCTTCTATTAAGTGTTCAAGCCGATCAGAAAAAAGCGTAGGATTTTTCCATAATTCTGCAGTGAAAAGAAATGATTCATTCATCAGCGCATACAACATTTACAATACAAGTCCACGAAGAGTTAATAACTTCTACAGTGTGACGCTGTGTAGTCCGGTTGAGGTCCACCGACGAGTCAGAGGAATGTTCTGCCTCCATCTTCAGGGTTGAAGCGAAAGAAGAAACAGGTGCGCACGGAGAGCCAATGAAAATCATTCTTTTGTGAGACAGGCTCACACCTTGCTGTAACAGGAACCGCCGTGGTAGACGTTAATGCTTAGCCTGCTCAATACCGCGCAGAGATTTCCAAGCCGACACTATGAATGGAGCCCCTACTCTGACTTCTGCTTGTAGCCCACTTCTGGCTCAACTTCCCCTGTATCGCTTACTGTATGCACAGCTACTGGAATTTAATTATTACGCCATGAGATGACGTCATAGATGACGACACATTTCTTCCCCATTTCTCAGCCTCCCCATTCTACATCTACACACTCTCAAGGATCGTCTTACACGCTCAGTGCCTAAAGTGGCACCCCTCATCCGAGAGAACTGTCGGAGGAGGAAAGGGGTAAAGTGTTTAAGGAACCTTATCTTGGGCGATGTAAAAACATTTATAAAGTCATGATTAAGTCTGGAATATGGATGAATAAGTTCTGTGAGACAGTGACGGCAGAAAGCTAACCAACAAACCTGTTCTGTTCCAAAGATAGTAAACAGAAAATAAACATAAAATTAAAATTTCGGTTAATTGTGATGTGATGATTCCCGGAAGGGGTAAGAATTTTATCTTCTCCACACTGTCCCACCTGGCTCTGATGGGTAACTCTTAAATATAATCAAATATGGATAAAATTCGTCAAAACTTTAGGGCGCAGGAAAGGCAAACATACTTAGACACAGACAGACGTCATTTTTTTAAACATTTTTTTCCTTGGCACTACAGCCCCAGTGGGCCTAGGCCTACCTCCATGAACTTCTCCGTTCACTTCGGTTTCTCTAGATCTTACACATTCGGTAGGACTCCTTGGGCGGGTGATCAGCTCGTCGCAAGGCCTCTACCTGTACACAAACATTCATGCCCTGAGTGGGATTCGAACCAACGATCTCGGCTTCCGAGCAAGCGAAAACAGTGCATGCCTTTTTTTTTAACATGGGAACTTCAGAATATGTAACTCTATAATAATTTCGAGACCAGTTTCTTTCAATATCACAGTATTTTCCAGTATTTGAGAAAGTACGCAGTAGCGTAGTTGGTTGAGGCACTATGCTATAGCCGAAAGGTCACGGGTTCGAGTCCCAATGAGGTCGATTTTTAAATTTACCTAACCCTTCCAGTCGCACTATGCCCCTGGGTTCGACTCAGCCTCTAACAGAAATGAGTACCAGGAATCTTCCTGGGAGGGAAGGGGGTAAAGGGCGGCCGGCGCGTAAGGCTTACAACCTTACCGCCATCTGTGGGCAGGTTGTCTAGAAAATGTGAGAGAGCATCGACGACTCACAACTCTATTGGCCTCCATGGACTGTTACAGCGATAACTTCAACTTTACCTATAAGAATCTTACAATATACTGAAACATCTGGTACTGAAACTTGTATTTCTTTGCAGTCAGCGCTGGGGCTGTAGGAACGCCGACATTCTCCGAAAACTATAAACAGAATAAAGAGCACAACTTCCATTTTCCTGTTTTTCCATTCTGTACCATTGGTAGTTTTTTGGATGACGGAACATTGAAATATTACATGCTCAAAGATTGAACCAATGNTCATTTCTCAGAGAGAAGAACATCTTCCCATCATTCAAATTCTGTCTCTTTCCGCTTCCAACTCGTACTGTTATAACCAACCCCCACCCCGTGCCCAAAACATATAAGTCTGAACATGCACGCAGTTCTCAAAATATTTAGATACCCATTAATCTAAGTCCAGTTTATTTTAGGCTCACGTCCACTTGTCACAGACCAGGAGAAGCTGAGTGCAAAACAAACAAGTTACGTGAAGAACTAATCGCATACTTTCCTTTGATACGAAACGAACCTCATAGAAAACAACACGTCCAGCTGTTCTTCCATTGTTGTGTGTGTATCCGTTGTAACGGTAACGTTTTTACCGCGCCGTTGCTTAACAACTGCGGTGGGATACACATACAGACTGATGGGAGGGTGTTTATGAAGTATGTCGTTGAGATCGTGTCGGGTAGCATGAGCAGAGCTCATAAAAATTGGTTCAGGCGCTCAGGAGTTGATGACCGTTATACACGGACAGACGGCAAGGTGATCTCATAAGCCTACTTTTACTTTTGCAAAATAAGGAAAGGAATCTAAAAACAAAATGTGTATTCTTCATCAGACACTGCTATGGGCGATCAAATTACAAAGAATGAGATTGGCGGGGAATATAGCACGTACGGACATGAAAAAAATATATAAACAATTTCAATCTTGAAACCTAAAGGGGTTTGGGAGAACTATACATAAATTTGACGATAATATTAAAATCAATGCCAAAGAAACAGTGTGACATGATGTGGACAGGAATCAACTGGCATATGAAAAAGTCTTCTGTTAAGGTTTTAGGAGTAGGGTAATGGGCATTAGACTGTCCGGGCGTAGTTTCGAAAATAAATTGTCATGCCCTTGCTTCTGAACACTCCAATGCACACACAGACACACACACACACACATACGAATAAATACAGATTACTCAACCGCGTGATATGATTCATTCCGCTAAAAGGTTTGTGCCAAAAAGAAATTGAATGACGAACGAGTAAGTTCCACAGATCATCAGTTAATGAAATCTGAGGTTCATATGGCAGTGAAAAGGACTTGCAACCGCCCCTCGGTGATGTGATACTGTGTACTTTGACAGATAAGCAGGAACATTTCGGGAGAACTTCGTGTCTCCATCTTCATGGAAAATGTAGGCAACTGACTGCTCCGAGACATTGGTACTCGTTCCTACCAAATTATATAGCATTACGCTGCAGAGGATCGTGAACTTAAGATTATTAATTGGTTATATTATTTACATTCTGCCTGGTGAACAGCTTCATCTACTCCATGAACCAGAGTACGTCACGCCTTGCTTAGGCAACCTTACGAAAGAAAAGTCCTCTCTCTGTCTGAATTTCCCACCGGAGTATGAGTATCATGAGTTAAACATTAGATCCGGTAAATTTCTAATGATAACACCACGGGCTACGTCACAAGTTGGTCACGACTCACTCTCGTTCCCGCGTGATAACTCGGGACCTTCTGAGGGACGGAAGTGAATTCCCATATTCAGACAAGGAAGAGTTAGCACTGCGCTTCTCACCGCGGTGGTTGGGGTTCCATTCCAGGTCACGTGGGATTTGTGGTACAAGAAGTGGCACTGCGGCGCATTTTCTTCGGTTTCTCCTGCCAATTCTCATCCTATCATCGACTCTGTATAGCCTTCACGCTGATCTATCTATTCTTGTTCCTTCCACAGGGCATCCGTGAAACGCTTCGTTTTACTGCAATTTCTTAATCTAGGATAGTCGGTAGGACTCCTTGGACGGGGGATCAGCCCGTCATAAGGCCACTACCTACACACAGGCCAATAAAAACACAGAAAAAACGTATACAAACATCCATGCTTTGAGTGGGATTCGAACCTACGATCCCAGTGTTTGAACGAAGACATTTCATACCTTAGACCGCGCGGGCACTGTGATCGGTTCTCCGCAATGATGGCATCGTTAAACAAACAAAAAAATAAAAACGTAAACAGACAAATGGAACCCTTTGTAGGATACAAATATTATATACCAACTAAAGAATTATATCAAATAAAAACAGTCGCTAATTTTTTAATAACGAAGATAAGTAAAGAAGCAGACAGCAAATATTACGAACAGAAAAGGGTAAAGAGCTAAAAAGAGTATGTGCCATTTGGGGTTCTGATGGCGATTACTAAACACTAGTATCTTGTGGCACGTGAAACCGTGCAGTTTGGTATAAATTCACTGAAGATTCGGAGAAACATATTGCCTCCATCTTTAAACTTTTCCCCTTTTTCTGCTGCTTGTTAGTGTTGGCTTAAATCTTGGTCCTGAAGATGAAGGTAATACTTTTCTCCGAAACATCTATAAACTTCTACCAGATTAAACGTCATCACAACCATGAATACAATGCTCTCCTTAAAAGAAAATGAAGCGGAAGGGATAAGTGATAAAAGAACGGCGCATAGAAGAAAATATGATAGAATATGGAAGAGAAGGAAGATGTGCCGACAACAGCGCCTGAGACGCCAGCAACAAGAAACGCATGACGCCCAAAACTCAACACTCGCTGTACCTCATATGCTTCTCTTTCCTTCTCTTTTTTCATGAATTTAAATTCAATTTTCGTGTACCGTTCTTAACGTTTGGTCTGGTCCCTTTTCCCAATACATCATCTTTCTTCCCCACCCTCCACCCAGCATCCCTTCAACTCCCACCTTCACCCCTTCCACACGTCACATGTATTCCTGCCTACCTTGCAGTATACACGTATGCTGAAGGCCTGTTACCTTCCCTCCGCTGAGAGCAATACCAGGAAAACGAAATATAGTAAGGGGAAAGATGGAAAAAAAGTAAAATTTCTGGAGAAAAATGAAAATAAAAATGTGCGTGTGCACATATATATATATATATATATACACATACATAGGTCTCCACTACAATTGAGACAGCAGGAACAATACCGTTATGGCCTTACAATTCTGTACTTCGCTATATCAGAGAGCCCCATGCACGTATAGAAAGCCCAGAGGAAAATGATGAGCCTAGCTTGGCGATACTTCTGTGGGATAGCTCAGCCGGTATAGCGACAGGCTACGTGCTCAACGGCCGGGGTTCGAATTTCGGAAGATGATCTCCATAGAGTCCAGACCGTCTCTGGGGGCCCACCTAGCCTCCTATTCAATGGGAACCGTGGGTTCTTTCCCCGAGGGTAAACTAAAAAAAAAGTTGTCCCTGTGCTTAACTAATCAAGCACTACGTCGTGAAGATGTACAATGCACTGGAGGTAGAGGTCCACGTATACTTCACGCCGGCACTAGTTGCAGATGCATGGTCCGCTTCACACTCCGGCCGCTTTACCCTCCTGTAACCATTGAATAGCAGACTGAGTGGGCCTCAGAACCGGTCTGCATGACGTGGAGAGGAGAAAACTCTTGTCCCTATCGGAACTCGAACTCCGACCACTCGGTCGTCCGGCCCGTAGCTATCATGGCGCCGCAACTAATGCAATAATGCTGTTAAAGAACTTATGAGTCAGTAAAACACAATAAAGCAGGATTCCTTGGCTAAATGAGCACGTATCAGCTTCTCAGAGTCCATGGAGTCAGTGAGCTGTCCCTGTCGTTGCATGAAAATGGTGGTGTAGCGCCATCAGCGCAGGGCGAGTCATGCATCTCATTCAACTGAAGAAAGTCTGACTGGACTGCGCGGTTTCAGGACCAACCAGTCACTTAGTGCTTTGCTTTGATATAACACGGACCGCATATAGAGCGTGTGTATTAGTTGCCGCGGTAAAGTTTATACCGTGCCGTTGCCTAGCAAACGGCAAGGGTATTCACATACAGGCACACAAACTGATGGGAGGGATTTATGAAGTATGCCATTGAGGTGTAATCAGGTGCCATGTTATTCATATCAAGTTTCATAAACATTGGCTCAGGTATTCAGAGATGAATACGGTGATGAACGCACAAGCCTGCTTTTATTTTTTCTTCCAAATAAGGAAAGTAGGGTACGAATTATACTCGACAGAGCGTCGGTAAGTAACACCAAATCACAATTGTCTCCTGTAAAGATCACTTAGGTTGGGAACATTGTAAAACCTCGCGTCTTTGTATGACCGACGTATGCTTAACACGCAACACTTTGTTTCGCAGCAAATACTGTCGCTATGAAAATCTGAACGTTACATAATCACTCCTGCCAACTGCATAAACTTGCAACTGCAACTGTCGATAGTAATTTTCGTGCGCTAATCGTGCTTAACATGGGAAAAATAAATCTAACCCTGTAACAGGCCATGGAGGCCCATAGGGTTGTGAGATGTTGAGGCTCCAACATTTTCTAGGCAATTGGTTAACAGATAGCGGCGAGGTTGTCAGTCTTGCGCGCCCACCGTCCTTTACCCCTCCAGGAAAATCCCTAGTACTCATTTCTGTTAGAGGCTGAGTCAACTCCAGGGCCGTAGTGTGGCTGGGAGGATTAGTTCAACTGAAAAATCCAATGAACTCATCGGGATTCGATCTCGCGACCTTCCGGCTTTTTGCATATTGCCTCAACCAAGTATGATACCGCATGCCCTACCTTAACTCTATGTTGAAATATTTATTTTTATGCACAGAAGAGCTAGTTCATCATATACGTTCCATGTATTTGGGCAGCAGAGACAAGATGGATGCTTGCAATTGTATGCTTCTGGTTTGAATGCACGTAATGTCAGATACACCTATCAAAGTGGTCGCGCGGTCTAAGGCATGGAAAGTCTTCGCTCGTTCGAATAATGGGATTGTGGGTTCGAATCCCAATGAAAGCATGGATGTCTATGTTTATGTTAGGTAGCGGCCTTGTGACGGGTCGATTCCTCGTCTAAGGAGTCCTACTGACTCTCTTAGGATTAAGAAACTGAAGCGAAACGAAGCGTTTCATGGATGTCCTATGCTTCGAGTAGGAACGACAGGAGGAGGAGGAGAAGAAGAAGAAGAAGAATGTTAGATATTGCTCCGAAAAAATTAAAGTCAGGAAAATTCTTAGACTTCGTCGCTTAAATCTTTTGCTATAGGTTTCTACTTTGTTATTTGAATAAATTTTATATTCGTGTCGAAATTTAAGGTATTCTCTTTAAAATTTAGAGAATTGGGAGTCAAGATCATTAGAGCCAATCGCTATCTCCTAACTTATCCTTGCTACAACAACACAACATTACAATCCATTTGGTCTCATTGGTAAAGCCATACTGAGGCCACCTAGGAAACAGTTTAGCTTCTTCACTGTATAAATGATGTAAATGAGGCAGACAGCGCCATATTCTAACGTGTACGATCACCGATCTAAAAGTCTAAGTTGAGGCTGCAAAGAATCAAAGCAGGTGATTTCAATGCACGACTAACACCGAACATATACATAATGAAGACATTCCTACCATAACTTGCTAACCAAATAACCCCGCTAAGTATTTGTTGCTTGGAAATGAGAAATTAATTCTTCTACAGTTCACCACAACAGTCATCTCAAAGCACGTTTACAATTGCTGAATATATTACATCGCTACATTCCTCAAAATAATAATAAATCTTTTCAAGGAGTGACACATACAAAACAAAGCACTGAACATCCATATGTTGAGTTGTACATGCACTCAGGTTATACTTCTAGAGACACAACACAGATCGTTTGCATTCAGGACGCTTTTACATGTCCTGTAATGCGCCTGAGACAACTGAAGTGTAGGGATATTTTTGTCAGGAACGAAGAGTTTCTAGAATTCCAGAATGCTGCTTCCGGACACAGTCGTCCAGTCAGCTTCTAACGAACAATGGCGCCAAACATGACATTAATTTAACAAAACATGGTGCCTTCAGATTACTAGAAATTCTTCCGTCTGCATGGAGGGTACAGTCGTAGCTATGAAAGAATAAATATGCAATTAAACGACTTATTATAGAGTCCATGCAGAAATCTATACTGAAACTTCAGAATCTATTTTGACATGACGCACGAAAGTCAGAATAGATGTTCATTGCTACGCAACGACTCGGTAAATATATTCCCGCGGTAACGAATAAGCAAGCAATAATCTAGTAACTTCCCTAGCTATGCAACGGCGCTGTAAACATGCCTTACCAACAACAGAGGGAGTCGTGTTTTCTGCGTGGTCCGTACACAGCGGTTATAAAGGAGAGAACAGCTGAGAGGAGTTAGTTGAGTTTCGAGACGTCAGCCTGCCGGTATATGAATTTGAGAGCAGAGGAATTGAATTCAGTTGGCAGTTGCAGAATAATGGCAAGAAAGGAATAAGGCTGTGAAAAGAATTCATATGTGATTTGAAGTTACAGTGAGACTGTGATAAATCCGTTGCCAGGATACGACTAATGAAGACTGAGAAACATAGTGCGTGTGTAACGGTAAACTGTAAAGTATTTAGATCAGCGACAGCTCTATACTGCCTGTAATTCCGAGCTGTGTGTATAAGTGTCAATAAATCCAGTCATACAATCCAGGACCGGTCTAATAAGTCATGCAAAAACACCTACAGGTGACATTATTTTGTTCTTCGCTGTGGTTACTTACACTGAATATCTCTGGTTTCTTGAACTACTAAGCATACATTTTGATTCCTTGAGAGAGAATATAAGAGAATATAATTCATATGGGAGATGCCCGTCACTGGAATTTCACATATGTAAAATAAAGAATTCTACGGTTATCCCTAAGGTTTCATTGACTCGGATAATATTTCCAAGGACAACATTCATCCGAATAAAGAGGAAAGGCCACTAGGCTCTGTGTATATCATACAAAGGTCAAAGTAATGGGATAGTTTGGGCCGCGCCATAGCTCAAGCGGTTAGTCGCTCGCTTCCCACCGCGGCGGCCCGGGTTCGATCCCGGGCCTGGTCAAGCGGGATTTGTGATGGACAAAGGAGCGCTGGGGCAGGTTCTCTCCGAGTACTTCGGTTTCACCTGCCAATCTTCATTCCACCAATTGCTCCACAATCACCCTCACCTATCATCTGGGGCTGGTACAATAGGCCAGAAGTGGCCGCAGTACAAGGGACTTGGTCCCACCTCATTAGCAATAAAATAAATGGGATAGGTTAGATTAATAAAGAACGAATTAATAATTGTAACGCAAAAATTCTTGAATAGGACAAATATTTTATAGAAAAGTTGAACTACTAGTTTATACACGTTTATGCCGAAACTTCCCCGGCGAAGGCGGGCCTAGTAGAGAACCGTTAACAGATAAATGCATGTCTTATACATCACATACCTTTATATACAGGGTGTCCCAGGAGGGCAGATCAATATTCTGAGAGGTCACAGCATCGTTCATTCTAAGCCGTGTATATGTACATGTGTCCTATTCCGAATTGTTTCCGAGATAGAGCTGTTTCACTGTACAGTTCCAAAACTGTTGATAAGAAAGAGATATTACGTACACATGTATTGTTCTTATTGCTAGTGGGGTGGGACTAAGTCCCTTGTACTGCGGCCACTTCTGGCCTATTGTACCAGCCCCAGATGAGGGTGATTGTGGAGCAATTGGTGGAATGAAGATTGGCAGGGGAAACCGAAGTACTCGGAGAAAACCCGCCCCAGGGCCACTTTGTCCACCACAAATCCCACTTGACCAGACCCGGTATCGAACCCGGACCGCCACGGTGGGAAGCCAGCGACTAACCGCTTGAGCTATGGCGCGGCCTCGTACACATGTACATATACACCGCTTAGAATGACCCATGCCATGACCTCTCAGAATACCGACCTTCCATGCTGGGACGCTCTGCATAAAAATGTTTCCAAGTCTGAACCCTTATTCTGATGTGAAACACGTGTGCACGCACACACCCGTGCCTAATGAGTGTGCCTACTGCCTGAGTAACACATCTTTCAGTCTTCATGCATGACAAGGAATTCTGCGGGGTTTGGATGGTACAACTGCTACATTAACAAGACGCCGTGTCTGTTTATGAGTGAAAGCTCGGTAAGTACGTAATTAGCCAATAATTGACCTGTCGCATGCGGTATGATTCACATTTCAGAGGACATGTCATCCCGGAATGGTAGAAGGGTGGACACAAACAGACTAAGACACATAATAGACAAGAAGTTAGGGCGAAAGAGAAGAAAAAAAGGATGTCATAAGAAAGCGAAACCATAAGAAGACGAAGCTCACAGATAATATCCAACTTCTATTTCGTTCCTGTTACGGGGGGAGGGGAGACAGAGAGGGCGACATGCAGTGTGCAGGATGGAAAATGGAATCCTCCCCCCCCCTCCACATCTACATACTACAGAAAATTGAAGTCCATAGGGGAAAGCGCAGAACGGCTGACGACAAAAAGGATAGGTGGAAACAAATTTATAATAGTCTCGCTAAAATAAAAAAAAAAGGAGGAGACAGAACGGAAAGAAAGAATAAGAAGGGAAAAAAGCTCCAATTTTTCTTCATCATATGTATCCATATCAGGGGTGTTCAAAATGCATATGCGATGGCAGCATTTCCGTACATCACAAACTGTTAGTTTGTGTAAGTGCTGAAGCCTTCAATACCGTGACTGGATACTGACTCTGAAGTTTCGGACGAAAATTCTGCCTCCATTTTCAGGGCGTGTTTCCAATCTGCCTAAATAGCCAAGTAAATTCATCACCCTACAAGATGCAAGCAATATGTTTCTCCGAAATATCTGTATGTCCTGACATTAAGGGAGGAACACAGACTGAGGGTGCTGAGGAGAATATTTGGACCGAAGAGAGATGAAGTGACAGGAGGTTGGAGAAAACTGCATAATGAGGAGCTTCATAACTTGTACTCTTCTCCAAGTATAATTAGAATGATCGAGTCAGGAAGGATGTGGTGGGCAGGGAATGTAGCACGAATGCAGTAGAAGAGGAATGCATATAGGATATTGGTGGGAAAGCCAGAAGGAAAGAGACCACTGGGAAGACCGAAACGTAGGTGGGTGGACAATATTAAAATCTATCTGAGAGAGATGGGATGGGATGGTATGGATTAGATTGATCTGGCTCAGGATAGGGACCAGTGGAGGGCTCTTGTAAACACGGTAATGAACCTTCCGGTTCCACAAGATACTGGGAGATTCTTGAGTAGCTGCAGAATTGGCGGCTCCTCAAGAAGGGCTCAGGTCCATGAGTGAGTAAGTACGTAAGAGTAATTTACCCATGCAATGTTGTGCGCATGTCACAGGCTGTGGCACTGACAAAGTGGAGAGAATTATGTGGGATTTGCGGTTCTTAAAGTAGTAACTATGAAGAACAGTGTCTTCTGGGATATGTCGCTCTTCAGTCTAAAACAAGTTCGTCGATGTTTCGGATTGACGCACTGTTTCCATCTTCATGGTCTAAAAATAATCCGGTCATGAAAGTATTCTTAGAACTTGAAGATGTAGGCAGTGAATTTATCCGAAACGTCTACAAATTTTCTACAGGGCTAAACGTCATCATATTCTAGAACACAGTGCTCATTAGTTAAACATCTGGTGTCCCGAAAGATATATCTAAGTTTTTTGCAAGATTAATAAACAAATGGAAATAAACAGGTTAGAAGCCATAGGCATCAATGGAGGAGTAATACTGAATTGGATTTTAAGGGTGGAGGTGTAGGATGTGAGCATATTTACTGGATTCAGCTGGTTCAGCATACAAAATCTTGCGAACAATGTAAACCATTCTCGGTTTACATATAACGTGAAAGAAATTCTTCTGGGATCTCTGGTTCTCACGGCGTTAGCTAGGTTGCAAAGCCACGTAGTTCAGTGACATCCCGACGTTTCGGAGTAACATGTCGCTTCCATCTTCAGGGTATTCTAAATGCTGGATTCTCTGCCAAATACACGGCGTTACAACATGACTGTAGGCTTCAAACAACTTGCTAATCAACGAGCTCCTCTGTTCCAGGTAATTAGTTTATTAGCATTGCAAATATAAATTTATTCAAACCTATTTAACGAATTCACAAATTACACGGCACAGCGGGGCCAGAAACTGAAATAATGAATAGGTAAGGATTCGGAGGAAACGATACGGTCAAATTAAATTTAACAAGATTTGAAAGCCGCAGTCCTTACCGGAATACGCTGAGTATCCACAAGCTTCACTCTGTGAGCAGATGTAAAATATATACAGGGTGTTTAAAATATATATCAAGAGATCGAGACAATGAAAAGAAATGTTCTATGAATGTGGATCCTTAAATCACCTATGACTAAATTAAGAGCAAATAATTTTACTCACAATTTTACATGTGATAGAAGTTTACCGAGGTTTCGATACAAAGAACTGTCTCCATCTTCAGAGACTCTTCTTCAAATAACACTAGAATGATAAAATCAAGGACGACTATGGGAAGGGCATCTAGTATGCATGGAGAGGAGTGTATATAGGATTTTAAAGAGAAAGCCAGAAGGAAAGAGACCACTGGAGGAAGCTAGAGGTAGGTGCGAGGATAATATTAAAACTGATTTTAGATAAATAGGATGGAGCAGTGTGGAGTAAATTCATCTTTCTCGGTATAGAGACCAGCGGAAGGCTCTTGTGAATATTGTAATGAACCTTCGGGTTGCGAAAATGTTGAGCAGCTGAGCGACTGGTAGCTTTTCAAGAAGGGCTCTGTTCCGTGGAGTTGGTTACGAGTGACAGACTCGCTCAGTGGGACACGGACAGGCTGTAGCATAAGTTTCAAGCATCATACAGAATAGCGTGGTGCGCGTGTCGGACATAATCTGGCCGGGTCCGCGCATCAGGCGGTTACACGCCGCCAGATCAGGTGATGTGGGATTTGTGGTGGACAAAGTGGCACTGGGGCTAGATTTCTCCAAGTACTTTGGGTTTCTCTGGCAATTCTCATTTCACAAACTGCTCCACATACAATAATCATTCTATTATAGTCGCTATATAGTCCTAATACTGGAAGCGTCCTTATATAGCCATCTTAATTTATGCAGGGTGTGCCAGGAGGAAAGGTACATATGTGTCATCTGTCCTATTCCGAACGGTTTCCGAGATAGAGCTATTTCACTGTACACTGTACAGACTAGCAACACGCCATGTCCTCACACGAGTTGCAAAGTGCACTGAAGTTAACGGTGCAATTTTCGAAAATGTATTATACTAGGTAAACTGTACCAACTTTGTCACTTGAACAATAAATACCGGTATTAGAAACAGTATGTAATATCTCTTTCTTATCAACATCACTGGCAGTTGTGTGGAAGGACACTGGATAATATCCTGGCAGTTGTGTGGAAGGACACTAGGTAATATCCTGGGAGTTGTGTGGAAGGACACTAGGTAATATCCTGGTAGTTGTGTGGAAGGACACTAGGTAATATCCTGGTAGTTGTGTGGAAGGACACTAGGTAATATCCTGGGAGTTGTGTGGAAGGACACTAGGTAATATCCTGGTAGTTGTGTGGAAGGACACTAGGTAATATCCTGGTAGTTGTGTGGAAGGACACTAGGTAATATCCTGGGAGTTGTGTGGAAGGACACTAGGTAATATCCTGGTAGTTGTGTGGAAGGACACTAGGTAATATCCTGGGAGTTGTGTGGAAGGACACTGGATAATATCCTGGCAGTAGTGTGGAAGCACACTAGGTAATATCCTGGGAGTTGTGTGGAAGGACACTAGGTAATATCCTGGTAGTTGTGTGGAAGGACACTAGGTAATATCCTGGTAGTTGTGTGGAAGGACACTAGGTAATATCCTGGTAGTTGTGTGGAAGGACACTAGGTAATATCCTGGTAGTTGTGTGGAAGGACACTAGGTAATATCCTGGTAGTTGTGTGGAAGGACACTAGGTAATATCCTGGTAGTTGTGTGGAAGGACACTAGGTAATATCCTGGTAGTTGTGTGGAAGGACACTAGGTAATATCCTGGTAGTTGTGTGGAAGGACACTAGGTAATATCCTGGTAGTTGTGTGGAAGGACACTAGGTAATATCCTGGTAGTTGTGTGGAAGGACACTAGGTAATATCCTGGTAGTTGTGTGGAAGGACACTAGGTAATATCCTGGTAGTTGTGTGGAAGGACACTAGGTAATATCCTGGTAGTTGTGTGGAAGGACACTAGGTAATATCCTGGTAGTTGTGTGGAAGGACACTAGGTAATATCCTGGTAGTTGTGTGGAAGGACACTAGGTAATATCCTGGTAGTTGTGTGGAAGGACACTAGGTAATATCCTGGTAGTTGTGTGGAAGGACACTAGGTAATATCCTGGTAGTTGTGTGGAAGGACACTAGGTAATATCCTGGTAGTTGTGTGGAAGGACACTAGGTAATATCCTGGTAGTTGTGTGGAAGGACACTAGGTAATATCCTGGTAGTTGTGTGGAAGGACACTAGGTAATATCCTGGTAGTTGTGTGGAAGGACACTAGGTAATATCCTGGTAGTTGTGTGGAAGGACACTAGATAATATCCTGGTAGTTGTGTGGAAGGACACTGGATAATATCCTGGCAGTTGTGTGGAAGGACACTAGGTAATATCCTGGGAGTTGTGTGGAAGGACACTAGGTAATATCCTGGTAGTTGTGTGGAAGGACACTAGGTAATATCCTGGTAGTTGTGTGGAAGGACACTAGGTAATATCCTGGGAGTTGTGTGGAAGGACACTATATGTAATATCCTGGGAGTTGTGTGGAAGGACCTAGGAAAACTACGACAAGCAAGTTAGGTTAGCCGATGTGTTAGCAGAGACATGGGGTGTACCCCCACCCCAATGTAAGTCTATTTATATTGCCTTGATCTGTTTGCGCCATAGCTCAAGCGGTTAGTCGCTGGCTTCCCACTGGGAGGCCCGGGTCCCATCCCGGGTCTGGTCAAGTGGGATTTGTGGTGGACAAAGTGGCGCTGGGGCATGTTTTCTCCAATGTTCATTCCACCAATTGCTCCACAATCACCCTCACCTATCATCTGGGGCTGGTACAATAGGCCAGAAGTGGCCGCAGTACAAGGGACTTAGTCCCACCCCACTAGCAATAAAATAATTGCCTTTATCTGATAGACAGTAGACGCCAACGGTTGTTAAGAGAAACCAATTAACGGTATATCTGTACAAAATATATTAATATGTTCATTATTAATTGTGGTCTTCTGAATTGTGAAACAGTATACATTTTTTGTTGTTGTTATCGAAGTTTCGGAAGCATTTACTGCCTTCGTCTTCAGGGTAGGAACTTCGGTAACCACCAATAAGTCTAAGTGGCGCTAAAGCCCATGAGATGACAAACAACATCTTCAATGCTGAAAATCAATTATTATTATTATTATTATTATTATTATTATTATTATTAGTAGTAGTAGTAGTAGTAGTAGTAGTAGTAGTAGTAGTAGTAGTAGTAGCAGTAGTAATCATCACTACTACCAACACTCCGCCACATGAACATTCCCCATATCCACCAGTGCCCTGTTACGAAAGAACCCGGACACTTCCAGTGAGTGGCTAACACTTCTCGGTGCCTCGGGACGGATTCAAAAATCCTCCCCTTAGGAATTCCCATGAACACCCTCGTACTGGCTGCAGTGGGGACTGTGACGCTACAACCCATACTGCGTCTATTGGTACCCATACTATTCCCATTGGTTCAATTCCCGGTAGGTGCAAGAGATTCTTCTCTGCTCAACAGCGTCCAGACCGGCTCTGGGGCCCACTCAGCCTCCTATCCAATGGGTACCGGGGGAGGAAGCGACTAGGACGTGAAGCTGACCACTCACCTCCAACTAGTGCCGAGGTCAAGAATGGTGGAGATTTACCTCCTCTCTCCAAGATGTCTTCATGGCTTGATGTTTAATTAATTAAGCACAGGGACAATTTTACCTTTTCACTCCTACTACTATTACCACTTCTACTACCACTACCACTATTAATGTGGTAGATATCTATAAATATGTTCTATGTAGCAAAGCACCATTTACCAGAGGGCATAAAGAATAATTTCCCAGCCAGATCTATTCTTAACATCGGCGTCATTTCTATTAATTTGACTGCTTCCGGAACACCCACTTCTGGCCTTGTATTAAATTCATATCGGATAATCTTTCCTCGGGGTAAAAACGACCGAAGTGTGAAGGTGGCCCTTCACCTCCATCCACGAGAATGTTAGGAGCATAAGGCTTCAAGATGTCGTGAACATCCTTACATCTGGAATCGCTACCAGTTCCACCTCAAATGTTTTAAATTTTCTTGTTGTCATATTTCTTCCCAATTTTACTGATTTTTCATATAATTTGTTTAGTTCAGCGATCTCCGGGCTGTTTCGTGAAAGTTTCCGCAATTTCGGAGCAGTACAGACTGATCCAAACAGTGACAAAGGTGACAACTGCAGAGAGCTGCAATACCTACAGCTGAGCCCCTCTTGTAAGGATCCCTTTTCCACCAATTGAGAAATGAATCAAGAAATCACAAGCGAGGGAGCTTTTGCCCATTCCTGATGGGCAGCACGAACGGTAAGCGGTGAAGTAGTTCAGATGTATAAACTCACTAATCCGCTAATGCAATTCCAACACTGCGAGGGCTTATAAAGGTGGAAGGTGGGGGGGGGGCTTTATGTGGCGCAAAGAAACGTTTTCAATAACAAAGAATGAAAAAGAATCAGATAAACGAGTGACAGGAAAGGAAGTGACGATTCTTATGTAGCATAAACACAACTTTTTAAAAGCGTCAACAGCAGCAGTAAGGGCAATAGACCAAGATGAAAAGGAACCTTCCCGCACAGTTTAAAAGTAAGATTTGACAAACACACGCACGCACGCACGCACGCACGCAGAACGCGCATATAAATCTCCGCTACATCCTATACCACATTAATCTCCTCCAAAAAGACATTGCTATGATCCGTCCAGTGTTAAGAATATACTGCGACATGATGACTGACGAAATCAGCCATTGCTCGGTAACGACTCGATAAACCCGTTTCTACAGCAGCGAATAGAGGAACTCTTGGAATTGCGGTTCTCTATGTGGTCCGTGGCGAGGTTATATAACGAGGACACCAGCCGATTCGACAATCAGTAAAATATAAGAGGCTTAAACTTGACGGTGGCCAAGCTTATGACCGTTCAAGTGATTAAGATGACGTAGCATAGGATAGGTAAGATAGACATTTGCTTTGCAAAGCCTATACATACAGAAGACTTGCATACATTGAAAAGAGGAAGAATTTTCAATAACACGCTACATGTGTGATAGGTACACTTGACGAAAGATCAAACATATTCATAAGAGACAAACCCACCTTCTCGTCAGAGAGGATGTTACATAAGGACAATGACCAGAAGGGTTCAATATCAGAAACAAAATCTCTGGTCGAGAGTTTCAAGGGGTTTGACGTCAAGAAGAACTGATTGGCGGTAAACCGCCAGTCGCAAAGTAATTCTAACTCCAACTTTGACTCGACGGTCATGAGTTGAGAGTTAGGCGCCGTTAGATGGTTGTGACTTAGTAAAAGGCCGGCAACGACGTGAGAAGAAGTTACATTATTGGGATCCGTTACCAGGCAACGAGTGGTGAAGAACCCTCAAACCGAGAAGAGTCAGGGTGTACTACACTGAGAAGTAGATTACGTTAATTAGTAAGAGCGTTATAGTTACCTGTAGTTTTCGGTGTTCAATATATCCAAAGACCAATCCGAACCACGTGTATAGTTGCTAACACGTGGCAATACTACTCGTATTGTTCTCATTGAAAGAACAATGCTAAGAACAGCGAAACATTGGTTCTGTGTGCTTACTCATGACCGCCTCTGTGGTCTAGTGGTCAGAGTACCTGATCACACATCCAGAGGTCCGGGTTCGATTCGCGGCACTACCAGATTTTCTGAGAAGTAGTAGGTCTGGAATTAGGTCCACTCAGCCTCGTGAGAACAATTGAGGACCTCTTTCAAGGAAAATGTGCGGCTCCGGTCTACAAAACCGAGATTAATGGCCGTGGGGATCCGTTGCGATGACCACGCGACGCCATCTATCTGCAAAAGTTGACACTAACTTCGACGACAAATGGCGTGTGCTCGGCCGGTATAGTTCGCTTGCGGACTACAGGCTACGGAGTTCGTTGTTTTGTACTTACTCATAAGCTAAATTAAGTCTAAAAATATCTTTAAGGCGTCATTATGAGACAGTGACGTAGATTATAATTTCATAACTAGAAACTTACTGGATTTTGTTTTCTTCATAAAATGTGCACCAAAATCAGGGTACCTCAGAATTCACAGAACACACAAGACATATATTCTGTAAGGTTGTCTGTTCATGGTACACGAATTGCGTAGTGTCAGAGACGTCTTAGGCAACAGAAACGTCGGGCCGTTCTACACAAGTGAACTTCGCTACCCCCTAGAGCAGAAAAACGAACGTTCTGCAGTGCACAGGAGTGACAACGCCTGCTAAAACAGAAAACAACTGGGGGGAAAAGTGGCGAAAGTTTCTTATATTTAACGACCATGTTTCTGAGAACCTAGAAAGAGATAACAAAAAATAAAAGAAAACTCCGTGGTTTTAGTCTGCAAGCGAACTATACCGACTGAGAGACGCTTGTCGGCGAAGTTAGTGCCAACTTTAGCGGCTAGAGGGCGTCGCGTGGTCAGCGTAACGAATCCTCACGGCCGTTAATTTCGGTTTTCTAGACCGCAGCCGCTATTTTTTTTAATATCTCCTCAATTATGATCACGAGGCTGAGTGGACCCCGTTCCAGACCAATTACTTCTCAGAAAATCTGGTAGCGACGGGAATCGAACCCGGATATCTGGATATGTAGCCAGAAACTCTGACCACTAGACCAAAGAGTCGGTCTACATTACATTATTATCAAGTCTTTCGTTTGAGATCGTAAACTGTGAAATGATTTCACTGCCATCTTATAGAAGGAACGTTAACTACTCGTACATTTCTACCCAGTATAGGAAAAGAGAAAGGGAAAGTTCCTGACTTCTTAAGGCCGGTACCGCTTTGGGAGATTCGAATAATAAAACGACACAGTCTCTTCTTAACCCTGGATGCATTTTAGGGGTACCCACAATAAAAACCGACGGAATGTAAAACCACTTTTTCTAGACCAAAGCATCTCAGTATCACTCCTTTGCGCGCCAAATATTCTTGTCTATCTCAGAGTTTCATTATTAGGCAGTTCACAATCCACTTAAGGGGCGCGATGCTTAGCCAGTATAGCAACGGGCTACGGGTATGACGGCTAGGTTTCGATTCCTGGCAAGGGCAATAATTTTTTCTCTACTTCAGAGCGTCCAGGCCTGGCTTTGTGAGCCCACTCAGCCTCCTATCCAATGCGTACCGGGAGTAAAGCGGCTCTTTTGAACACTGGAATGAACCCTTCAGTCCCATGAAGCGTGAAGAATTTCATGAGCTGATAAGTTAATGTTAAGTTAGGTCCATGGTACAACAGAAACGTCCTGTACTCAAAATTCATCCTTAAGCACTGCCAGTAACCACGTGATTAATGCATCGTCATATCGGCCCCTATACAACGCGCTCCAACTCCCATTTTACGCACAAAGACATAATCACTTAACGCAAATAAAAGAACAGGCCCAGAAGAGTAACGAGGAACAGAACATCGCCGTGGCAGAAATCAAATTCGGGCCAGTATGTNTATATATATATATATATATATATATACATCCTCGCTCGGATGTTTCAGGTGGGCAAGTAACTCACTGGGATTCAGACGTCACGGGCATTATCCTAAGGGCCAAAAGATTCCTGCGTAGAAGTACTACTTGGGCAGCCACCCGTTCCATTATACAATTCATAAAGTTTCCTCTTTTTTAATGACACTGGCAGTACAGGATGAGAGATGAATTGGAAAGGATTTTACAAAGAAGTGGTCGTGGTATATCGAAACACTATCCCGACATTTGCCTGGATGGGTCGAGGAAAACCACGCAAACGATCATTCAGAGTAGACGGTGTCTACAGAGATTCGAAGCGAGTACCTCCAGGATACAAGTATAGGGCGCTACCGCTATGTTCACCTGCTCGGCAGAGACATATCCGACAACACGCCACTCAGCACAGCGGTACCTGTGGTCCGTACGGGTTAGGTTCGGCTTTCAGTTTGGGACTGGGTCCCGTTAGGTTAATTTGTAATTACTGAAATTCACAAAGTCGCTTACAGTCACTGATCGGAGTTCGGACAACTGCTCCGAAATGTCACGGTACAGACAAAGAAGTATTCTGAGGTAAAGGTAAAAGATGCACCTTTAATTAATTATACATCACGGTATGAAAATGTATAGGGGAGTGGTGGTATAGCTCCACCATTTTTGACCTCGGTGCCAGATGGAGGTGAGTACTCAGCTTCACGACCCCGGTACCCATTGGATAGGAGGCTGGGTGGGCCACAGAGCCAAGAGAAAATCGAGTCCTGATTCCTTTATCCCCCAGCCCATAGCTTAGCTGCTTTACCGACTGCGCCACTCCGGCTCCTTTATACAATTATGTATAAATGTTCATTAATGGATTTCTTACGAACTCACATAGTGTAAGAAATTATGATGAGGTCTTATTGCTATAATTAAACAGAAACAATGTCGTTCTATTAGCAACAGTCAGGAGTAAACTTAACCGCCTCTGTGGTCTAGTGGTCAGAGTTCCTGGCTATAGATCCAGAGGTCCCGGGTTCGATACCTGTAGCTAGCAGATTTTCTGAGAAGTAGAGGGTCTGGAACGGGGTCCACTCAGCCTCATGAGAATAACTGAGGAGCTATTTGAAGTAAATAGCGGCTCCGGTCTAGAAACTCGAGATTAACGGACGTGGGGATCTGTTGCGCTGACCACGCGATACTCTCTATCCGCGACGGTTGGCACTAACTTCGCCGATAAGCGGCGGTCTTTCGGTCGGTATAGTTCGCTTGCAGACTACAGGCCACGGAGTTTTTTTCAGGAGTAATTTTTTTCAGAACGTTATATATATATATATATATATAGTCACGTAGTATGAGTGATTGTAGACGGGGTTTGGATTGGTGACACGCATTATTGACCACTTACACTCACGACTCGTGACTCACCTCACAGATCAGTGACACACTCAGACTAGTGTCCTTAGTATAATACATTTTTCATCAGCCATTTTCTGGCAACGGATTTTAAACACGGGATCTATAACAATCTCACTGAATTACACATACATGAACTATTCTATTCACAAACGGACCATCAAAGGGGCACTCTTGTAGCTAACTATTGCCCAAAACCATCTTAGTTACATCTTGGCACGGACCACACAGAAAACACCGTTCCTATTTTGCTGTATCATTGTTGCGTTCGTGTCTGTTGCTGTGGTAACGTGTTTACCAAGCCGTTAACTAAAAATATCACTGGTATATTTGCTTATCTCGCGGTTGTTGAGTAGAACGTCTCTACACACTACAATATCCACTCGAGTTGTGGGGCACATCTCACAGGTTCAGAAACATTGCTCGAACTGGCTATATCCTTGCGAAACTATTAAACTTCTAAAATTTACATTTTACGAAAGCTCCCAAAATTAATTTCGAGGGGATTCACATTTTTGAGTCTCTAAAACAAAACCATGAACATTTTGGTAGATTGTAATGCGCTTCAATTATAAAAAAAAACTTAAATGTAGCTTAAGTTTGCCATATTCGGCTGCAATCTGTCACCATTTTAAAGAGCTGGCCTTCATTGTTAAGCCAGTATGGTCTCTGTCACGGGCCTGTACTGCACTGCACTGCACTGCACTGCACACTGCTTGACTGTAGAGGAGTGAGAGCTACTACAAAATTGAGATACACCGCTCCTCTCACATTCATACAAATAAACTTAAAAAAAAAAGCAGAAAATTGCGTAACACTTTCATTAAACTTTTTCAATAAACTGTTTCCACAGTAATAGTGCATGCAAGAACCTCGAATGTCAGGCAAGTATAGCTACGTACATTATTCTACACTTGCATTCGAGAGGCACTGGGTTCGAATCTTGACCGGGAAGAGGATATTCAGATTAATATCGGGAACGTGCCTTCAAATAGGCCACGACATCCTCCTTCCATACTGCCTGTTAGGACGTCATCCGTATCTCTTCTCATTTGATGATGATGTTTTACAGAATTTTTAAACACCGAAAGGGGACACACTAACACATAAACGGCCCATTGCCTAACAACAATAGAGGGTACATATAAGACATACAGACAGCAAAGCGATCTCATAAGCCTCATAAGGCTAAGAAATTACAGGGGACAAAAGATTTTTTTATTGCTAGTGGGGTGGGACTAAGTCCCTTGTACTGCGGCCACTTCTGGCCTATTGTACCAGCCCCAGATGATAGGTGAGAGTGATTGTGGAGCAATTGGTGGAATGAAGATTGGCAGGGGAAACCGAAGTACTCGGAGAAAACCTGCCCCAGCGCCACTTTGTCCATCACAAATCCCACTTGACCAGACCCGGGATCGAACCCGGGCCGCCGCGGTGGGAAGCCAGCGACTAACCGCTTGAGCTATGGCGCTGCCGGGACACAAGATACACGGACAACAGGTGACCTCATGAGCCTTCTCCTATTTTTTCAAAATAAGGAGAGTAGGCTAAAATAATTTAAATCCGCGATGTCTATGAAAAGTTTATATTAGAAGAGAAAATTCTCAGGGGGTTAGGGGAATTACTTCTTTCGGGGAATGCTTCAGTGGAGGGAAGTATATGTCGTATCTGTTGGTCGTATAAGGAACAAGTCAAACAGAATTCTCACGTGACTGCCAACCAGCCATTTTGGAGGGTAACATCTCTTTTCAGTCCAATATTCCAGGATGGGGCAGTCCTGAAGGGTGAGTGGACATATGTGACAGGCAGGGTGGGAGGGATGAACTGACGCGTGTGCTACCCTCCAAGGGTTTTTTACTTTATTACAGATCAATCCGGCGAAGCACTCGCATGCTTACTGAAGGAAATGATTCGGCCAATCATTCTCACGAAGTTAATGTCACGTGATAGATATTACCCAATCCAATCAATTCTTCGCATCAGTAGGTTATCGCATTATTGAATGACCTCATCCCAACCCCCAGCGCCCAATCCCTCCCTCTCTCCCTCTCTTCAACCACCACAAAAGAATAAGGGTATCGGAAAGATTTCTCTCAGAGCACTGTCCCCACGTGACACGGTCTGTATTTAAGATCACAAGGAAATCGAGATTCGTGCTTAGTTAGTTATATTGATTCATAACAAGAAAGTGGTCGCGGATTCCCACAGTCAGTGGATATCAAAATCGAAGAATCTTAATTGAAGTTGAGTGCTAGGCACCGGCCGTGGAACAGACAACTAGACAATTGCCGTTACTAGGCAAAGGCCCGTAAACAGTAACAGAGGAACGGTGTTTTCTGTGTGTCCGTGCAGAAATTATAAGCAGGCAGTGAGGGGTCAGGTGGTGGAGTGAGTCAGTTGAGTTGAGTTGGTTCATGAGTTACTTGTTTGTTGGTGAAATGAGGTTCAGTCGTTGTGAGTTGTTGCTGTGAGAAGCTGGCAGCTGAGACTCGGATAGGTTGGGGAACCTAGAGGTAGGGGAATGCCGCTGTTGGAAGCCGCTAACAAGCAACGGCTAGTGAAGACCTCACTGTGGACACCAGTAGCATTTGTATTATTGAACATCATCTTAGAATTGAGGTTTTCACAGCGATCTGTGATAGCGTTCGCCGACGTTTCGGAAGAACACATTGCCGGAATCTTCACGGACAGAGAGTAAGCAAAAAAAGTGTCAGTCTCCGCCATGGACACTGTTGTCTTTATAACAAATCACGTGACAGTAAATTTATTATCTTCAGAAATAAGAAAAGATATTACTGTGGTTACACTCTGATATCACTTACTTTGCTAGAGGTTCTGAGCATCGAAACCAAATACGTCACTTCCCTTAGAAAGTAAATTCTTGCAGAATCACACAGTATCTGAAGTTTGTTCCCTGATACACCAAAGGCTATTAGAAATGTGGTACAATTTTCCACCCTTCTGTAATACTGAAGTGATAAATAGAAATGAATTTGAAGACCTACATTTCTCATATTATTATCAGGTTCTCAATCCAATCCTTTAAGGTTTGGGGAGGACACGTCGTACAAAAGAGCATATGCCTGTCAGAGAAACAAGAGAATTCATTGCTTGAACTACATAATACCACAGTAAAATGATAATGATTGCACACAGATCCATTTAAATAAGTATATAAAATTAATGTAACGTCCGCTCGGAATCAGACGCAAAGAATTCAAGGGAATGCTGATGGATGCGCCACTTGACAGCTTGGAGATGCTGACCGTAGAGTCTGAAGGTACGTCATATCGTAGTTTTAACTGAGACATAGCTCTTTCTCCATAAATGTCCGAAATCTTAGTGTGCATATTTAGTAAAATAGTGACTTCTAATTTCTCATAACGTGTAAGAGGAGACTGTAGTGAACTAGGTAAATTGTGACGGTAATTGCAACAATTTGCTGCTTGTTACTGTAACACTTTTTATAAAAATACGGAAAAACAATCAGCGCAATTGATTCAGAAATTCATTTCAATTTAAAGTATTACTTCTTTTTTAGAAAAGTGAGGCTCCTTAAAACTCTTGAGTCAACGCCCAGATGCGTTTCTCCGCATATAGACGCAGAGGCATCAAAATTTCGGGTAGGGTGTGGGTGAGGTAAGGCGGAGGTGGGGAGAAACAGAAAAAGAAAAACTGTTCGCCAAGCCTATATTATATTCCTTATTTCTTTTGTGCGATCAGGCTCAAAGCTTGACAATATCCAAGAAGCAAGCGGGGCTCCCACCAGCCTCTGCTGCCTCTCATGCTAGCTACACTGTATATCTTTATGCCTACATACGAGCTCTTCCAATCTGCAAATATATAAGACGAGGGAAGTCAGAAAGAGAGCAGAGAGAGAAAAATAGAGAAACAGGGATACAAAGATGGTGAAACGTGATGTCAGGAGCATGTGTGCACAGGGGTGGTGTGTGAGTCGAAATTTTAGCTGACTGATGCTAAAACTTGAAAGACACCCCCTTCCAAAAAAATAGGAGGTATGGGTGAAAAGGGGTGGATTTGGGGGCTGGATGGTGGGTGGGAAGTCCAATATTGTAGAAAGAGGGTAAGAAAAGGAGAGATAAAAATGGAATGATGGTGAAGGGGGGTATAGGAAGCGGGAGGGGGTGTTGTGTGTGTGCGTGTATTCTGAGAGAATATTGGAAACAGCAGTCAGTGTGTGCATGTGTGTGTAGGGGGTTTTTCTTCGTTCGAGAACAGGGTTTGGTCTGCTCCGAAGGGGGCCTACACGGATGGATTGACGAGAGTACATATGTGTGTGTATGTACACTATATATGTATATTTCTTATTTAGACACCCCATAACTTGTATAATTAGAAAGACTAATTCAAAAGGATGAGATTGGCAGGGCATGTGGCACGAATGGAAAAGATGAATGCATATAGGACATTGGTGGGAAAGACAGAAGGAAAGAGACCACTAGGAAGACCAAGACGTAGGTGAGTGGATAATATTAAAATGGATCTTAAAGAAATAGAATGGGATGGTATGGACTGGATTCAACTGGCTCAGGATAGGGACCAGTGGAGGACTCTTGTGAACATGGGAATGAACATTTGTGTTCCACGTGGCTGCACACTGGCGGCTTCTCAAGAAGGGCTCAGCTGCCCATGGCATGGACACCAAAGGACGGTTCCCAGACTTACTTTCCAAGACCCGTAATGACTACCTACAACAAGACGCTGCTATCTTAAGGCAACCATCGGTTCCTCTTTCGTGACGTCCAGTATGACATACTTGGCGCCAGTGGCGTATCCCCGAGGAGACGCAGAACTGAGCACACATGAACCCAGAAATACTGAAGGACAGAAGATGTCATTGTCGGAAACAGGAGGAGCGAGCGTGGAACACTTCTGTCTGATACAAGGGCTACTCACGAAAAGAAAAGAAAACTTCACTCGTAACCCAGTCATTGGTTCTTGACCCCTCTTAGACCTCTCCTGCTCGTCACTTAAACCCCCATGCCTATTCCCTTAGGCAGAATATTTTATTTCGTGTTAAGCGCCTTTATTAGTTAAGTATTCAATTGATTTAATCCTTCCAGCCGCAGTAAGACCCTGGGGTCGGCTCAGCCTCTAACAGAAATNAGTACCAGAAATCTTCCGGGGGGGGGGGTAAAGGGCGGCCGGTGTGTAAGGTTGAAAACATCACCGCCATCTGTGAGCCGATTGTCTAGAAAATGTGGGAACCTCGACCTCTCACAACCCTATGGGCCGTCATGGTTTCTTGCAGGGATTAAAATAAATTAGACGTTTATTTTAACGAGAGTCATGAAAATAATTTAAATTGGATGCATCGTATTTAAGTAGCAAAACAAAAAGTCATTAACAAAAGAGCTCAAACCGGATAGAAATGACAATAATATTAAGAGTAATGACAAGTAAGCCGGTCACGGTAGCCGAGCGGTCTAAGGCATGTACTGTCTTCGCTCGCGTAGAAACCGGGATCGTCGGTTCGAAACCCACTCAGGGCATGGATGTTTAGTTGGTGTCTGTGTGTTTTTCTGTATTTGTGTACAGGCAGAGGCCTTGCGACGAGCTGATCACCCGCCCAAGGAGTCCTACCGAATGTGTAAGATCTAGAAAAACCGAAGTGAACGGAGAAGTTCATGGAGGTAGGCCTAGGCCCACTGGGGCTGTAGTGCCAAGGGGAAAAATGACAAGCAAATGTTGAAAGAATGTATTAAATGTGTGTTTTTAATTTATGATGCTAGGATTTCCACTGATAATCTGTTATAAGGTGCCCCCCCCCCAACCTGGTTCTGTTTCAGAAGCACAGTCAAGACCACATTTACTGTACACACTGGTCTTCTGATTTATGAGTGAGAACAATCAGGAAAGGACATTCATCCTCAAATAAGCAAGGGAAATTGCATAAGGACAGGCAAAGCATTTTGTGCGAAATAAACTAGTGTGGCATGTACTCCAGTAGATGCATTTACATTGCTTGTATGCAACTGACAGCTTAGACGATTACGTCTCTTTGTGAGTGATCGGCAGTAAGTAATACTGAGTTATCAATCTTCGCAGTTTGCTGAGAAAATCCAAATTCTTGTTAAAAAAATTATTTGCGTCCCCGTGGGGGGGATCAGTCGCACAGGAACGCGTATAGATGCATCCATCCATTCGATTGTGTAAAATAATTAAGTCACACTGAGGGATAGTAAGGAAAGAGTTGCCAGACTACACCAAACATTCTAAATTTAATAATAAGTTCTCGGAAGAATTAATCGCCTACGTTCCCTTGGTACGACACGGACCGCATAGAAAGCGACACGTCCGAAATTTCATCTCCATGGAAACGTGTTTACCAAGCCGTTGTCTAGCAACGCTAGATGGATACAAAAATCCACAGACTCTCCGTCCCAGAAGACGGCATTCTTCATAGTCACCGCCGTGAAAACCTCAGATCTAACATAAAACAGACATCATAAGGACCCATACTAAACACCTGCGACAGGGCACATGAAATGGCTTCCGTTGTCAGGAGTCCACTGGCTCACAGTTCAGCGATTAATGCTGAACACAGAATTATTTAACTGCCCGCTACATACAAAACTGTAATTTACTCACCCGTGGTAATAAGTGCCTCATTGTGTGTGTGAGCGCGCTCGAGCAGGGGCGGGGGGGGGGCCTTGATATAACACAATAAATAAGCCTCTGGCCGGAAGTGATTCACGAACCACTGGTCGATAAACGCTGACTCGTACAACCTGTTTATCAGGATAATCAGTATAATGTAAAAGGTAAAAAAGAACGTAAAGTTGTGCCTGTGCTTAACTAATGCATTACGTCATAACGGCGTATGCGGGAGTGGATGAATAGACCCACGTTTTCTTCACCTCGGCACTAGATGGAGGTGAGTGGTTAGCTTCACGCTCCAACAGCATTACCTCAGGGGAAATAGCGCCACATACCCGTTGGAGAGGAGGCTGGGTGGGCCCCAGTAGCGGCATGGACGCTGTGGAGAAGAGGAAATTCTTGACTCTACCGGGACTCGAACTCCGACCCCTCGGTCGTCCATCGTATAGTCAGTCGCTATAAGACTCCTTAATCATTATAACGTATGATACTCATATTTAAGACTCCATATAGAGATGTATGAGGGAACGGAGGTACAGTTCCACGTATTCCTAATCTCGGTATTGGATGAAGTAAGTGGACAGCTTTAGGCTTCAACCTCTTTTAACCCAGGTATGCCTGTGCAGGAGGATGTCGTGTTCTAGAGTCGGTATGGGGGTAAGGAGGTAAACATGGCAATCACTTCCAAGAATTGAACCCCGGACGTCCAGTAACGACACTGATACCCCGGATGTGCCAATATTGCACACCTCTGCGACTCCTGGCACATGTCACGGACGCAGAGGACACTCTGTAAATGTTGCAAGAGGAGAGAGAGAAAGCCATCGAGTTTCGGTCGCCATGGAGACGCCAGTGCGATGTATGGCGTCATGCGAAGAACCTGGACCTAAATCCTTGCCCCCGCCACCCAGCCCCTATGCGTATGTCTCCTCCCTTACGGCTAGAACTACTCCTTAGGATCTCCAATATCCAGAGATTCTTCTGCGAGTATCCAGAAAGAGGAAAATGCGAAAGAGGAAATAGAGAAAATGTTCTTCTTCAGTGTCCTCTGATGATTGTGCTCCAGCTACCATGAAGCACGGCAGTTCTCAAACTGTGGGCCGAGAGCCATACATACCGCGAACATGTGAAACCAGCAGTGATGTTCTACACTTACATTCGGGAGGCGTCCGTTTCGAGCCCCGGCCTAGACACCGGCTACTAAGCTTCTCCGTGACTTTTCTCAGTCCCTCTCAGACAAATGTCGTGATACAATTCAGTCGGAATTGCGACGGGGCTGGATGTCCAGGGTCTGATTTCTGGCAGGGACAAGAATTTGTCTCTACTCCACAGCGTCCAGACCGGCTCTGGAGCCCACCCAACCTCCTAACCGATGGGTACCGAGGGCTGTTTCCGCGTGAATAAAGCGGCCGGGGCGTGCCGAAGTCAAGAACGGTGGAGCTATACCTCTACTCCCCAAGACGACTTCATGGCGTGTTGCATTACACCTTTACTGCCCCAGTTACACTAAACTCGCTTATTCGCAAAGCCCTTCCAATTCATCATCACCGTTTCACCCGATCGTTCGACGCTACAGTCTGCGATATTGAAAAGCGCCTAGGATAACCCACAGAAAAAGAGAACAAGTGTTCATTATTGGCCTGACCGCCATCAAAACAGAGCTGTTGTCATATATTTTACTGTTCAGTGAGTATTATAATACTAAAATACGAAATTCTTGAAGCTTCGTTTTTAATATTATACTCCCATATACACCTAAGTCTTCCTAGTGGTTACCTTCCTTCAGAGTTTCCGATCAAAATCTTTGTATGCACTTCACTTCTTTGCCACGAATGCAATGACGCCTTCAATATCTGGCGTACCGAGCGTCGGATGGCGGAGCAACGCATGATTATGATACACTGGGAAGAATCCTGGGAGACAGTGCTGTGGCCTGGTGGGCCTGAGGGAAACCATAGAAATTCCTGTCAGGATAGCCGATGCCGCGGTAAGGATTTGAACCGAGAACCTGGCGAATACAAGTGCAGAGGCTCACGTTTGGACCAGCCTCTTGGCTATAAGATAACACGTCACCTGCTTCGTAGGCTTAAACGGGACCTGCACACTGCGCATGCGTTCACTACGTAGCTGTTAAAATGCAAAATATTTCGAGAGGCACGAAATATATCTTTTTTTCTGGATTTGACTGACTCTTATAAGAAAAATGACAAACCCGTGAGAGATGAGGGGAATGAAAAATTGACGGGGGAGGGGCTGAAAGGCGGCAGGATAAACACAAAGTGCAAAGACTCCAGGAAGAAAATATATTATCTAAACAAGCCCCAAGCTTTTCATATTTAACCGGGTAGTCAAAGATGGATTGCCACAGCCCTTATACAGACACTGTGAAGGGGGGGGGGATGAACTTCAATTGTTATAAAGATGCTTACTCTCCTGAGTTCAGTATCTGAACAGTTAAACATCCGAGTGTCTCGCTGGAAGAGTTCATACATTGGGGACTTGACAGATGGAAACAGGATACAGACAGCTGACACAGGTCCCACACTCACTGAAACAGCTGGAGCCGACTGAACTCTCAGCTGACACCAGTCCCACTCTTACTGAGACAGCTGGCAGAGGTCCCACATTCACTTAGCTGGCACAGGTCCCACACTCATTGAAACAGCTGGAGCCGACTGAGCTCTCAGCTGACACCAGTCCCACTCTTACTGAGACAGATGGCACAGGTCTCACACTCACTGAGACAGCCGGCACAGGTCCCACACTCACTGAGACAGCTGGCACAGGTCCCACACTCATTGAAACAGCTGGAGCCGACTGAGATATCAGCTTACACCAGTCCCACTCTTACTGAGACAGCTGGCAGAGGTCCCACACTCACTTAGCTGACACAGGTCCCACACTCATTGAAACAGCTGGAGCCGACTGAGCTCTCAGCTGTCACCAGTCCCACTCTTACTGAGACAGCTGACACAGGTCCCACACTCACTGAGGCAGCTGGAACCGACTAAGATAGGAGGTACCGATGTGTCACTGAGATAAGTGACATTGATGTAGCATGGCCTGAGATAACAGCTGGCACGGTCTCACACTGAAGATTGAGATATGAGCAGGCACCGATTGAGACAGCAACTGCTACCGGTCTGTCACTGCCTGAGCTTTCAGCAGACATCAGTGATTAGAGGTTTTGTTTTAATCAACAGGAAGACAATAAACAGCCTTTGTGCTTAAGCAGAAAGCCATGAAATCTAATGGATGGTGTGGAAGTATAGCTTAAATCACTGCTACCTCAGAATTGTAATGAGACAAAAGGACAACTTCACTCTCCGGCCGCTTTGGTCTCGATCAATGTGCCCTCGGTAAGGGGCAGGGCCCATCTGGAAGTGACAGCAAAAATGAAATTGCTATTCCTGTAAGAAAATCGAACTCCGGCCGTCCAACTTCTTTCCAGTCACAATACTGACAGAGCTAACGAGGCCCATCGAATTCTACAAAGACCATTAAACATTTATAGCAAGGGATCTAAGGCTGGAGCCATCAAAGGGACTCTTTCACCACTAATGCCTCTGTAAGTCAGCCCCTACATCTGAAGTTATTTTATTTCTTCCATAACCTCACCCCTTTTCCATATTTCCCTCCCACAGGACTCCACACATGATGCAGATACACACACACACACACACACATACAGGAGCACTGCATCCCTGATAAATCCCCCCTAGTGCCCTCACACTCCCTCACCTTGATTCGTTCTCTGAATCAGCTTTGCTACGGAAATTCGATTGGGCCGAGTGCTGCAGCCCGCATTACATTGCTCTGCAGATAAAGGTCGAGTCTGCAGCCAGCAAGACTTGAGTGCTTTCAGGTCTGTACCGCGGTACGCCATATTTGACGCCCTACCTACATCAGATATGCCACCGAAGCAAGTTTATATATATATATATATATATATATGTCATGACCCCGTATCGTCAGGATGGAAAAAGAAAAGTGTTCGCTATATCAACTACTGAGGTTGCGTACGGAGAAGAGATGGGCGCTTGGATGTTCGTGACAGCAGAACGGGTTTGGGTTACCACAACACTCATCACTCACGAACTGATGCCCATCTTGAGAAACCGGAAATTATGCAGCTACTCAAGAACTTCTCCGTATTTTATGGAACCCGAAGATTCATTACCGTATTCATAAGAACCCATCACTGATACCTATCCTGAGCCAGATCAATCCAATCCATATCATCCCATCCTAGCTCTCTAAGATCCATTTTAATATCGTCCACCCACATACGCCTTTGTCTTTTTCTTGTTACGGTAATACAGGGCAGGAAAATGTGTTCTGACAAGAAATTAAAATTCTATTGAATTACAGGGACCGCCACTGTGGTCTACTTATCAGAATTCCTGCCTACAGATACAGAGGTACCGGGTTAGATTCCCAGCGCTAACAGATTTTCTGAGAAGTAGTGAGTCTAGAACGGGTTTCACTCAGCCTAGTGAGGATAATTGAGGAGCTATTTCAAGGAAACAGCGGCTCCGGTCTAGAAAACCGAAATTAACGGCAGTGGGGATTCGTTGCGCTGACCATAAGACAACCTCTATCCACTAATGTTGGCACTAACTTCGCAGACAAGCGGCGGTCGCTCGGTCGGTACAGTTCGCTTGCGTACTAAAACCACGGAGATTAAATGGAATAAGGGCTCAAAGGGAATAAGGTTTATTCTGAATCCATTCTTTCACCTGACCGACTTTATGGCCGGAGTGTAACTCCCAATAATGTGGGTAGAATGTCGCTCTTTCTTTCCATGTCCCATCGTACGTTTAAGATTTATGCGACGGAAGCAAGACACGCGGACAAACTGGTCAGCAGCGACAAAGACTAATTGATCCTACTCTTCCATTGTGGTTTATTTGTAGCCTACTTTCCTTGTTTTTAAATAAATGCAAGGAGACTTGTGACAATACCTTGCCGTGTCTGTGTGTATAAACTCCACGCAAACAACTTTTAATGCCTGAACCAATCTTTATAAAACTTGGTTTGTACGTAGGTAAGTCAATAATTATCCGCAATATAGCTATAAATTTTATTTCAATACAAATAGAAAACTTACATTAACATCATTTTGTCTTTAATGGATTGCGGCCCCTGATACACCTTCCGACCACAAAAACCGGATCACTGAACGTTGCTCTTCTTTGGTGCAAACAGAAAGCGGAGCAGCCATGATTAACGGCAAGGCAGCGACGATGGAACTGACCTAGCAACATCAAACCTGCGCAGAAATAATGACAAAACGACAGTGCTGCCAACAGAAACACAAATACAACTGCATTGAGGATAATTATTGACTTCCCCTCGTACATCATGACACCTGGAACCATCTAAAAGGTTATTCTTCATGAATCCTTCACATCATGTTTCCAGGAAACAGCTAGGTAAATACGTTACTGCGGCAACAAATACATGCAACAATAGAAGAATCGTAACCTCACCGCCATCTGTGAGCCGATTGTCTACAGGAAATGTGGGAGCATCGACGTCTCACAACCCTATGGGCCTCCACAACCTGTTACAGGAATAACTTTACCTTTTTACAGAAGTTGTTGGATGCGTTTTCTATAGGCTCCATGTCGTATCAGATGAGAATCTGTGGGTGTGTTGGTATAATACCCTATTGCTGCTAGGCAACGGTTCGCTAAATTCGTTCCCGCTGCAAGGAAATATTTTTGGAGGTGTCGCTTTCCATGCGGTTAGTGTCGTATGAAAGAAACGAAGGCGTTTAGTTCTTCCAAGAATTTCTTGTTGAGGTCTATTTTACTCAGGTATCTGCATCGCGTTCAATGTTTCCGATGTTTCGGAGGTACATTCAAACTCCAACTTCAGGGATAAAATAAGTGGGGTAGGTAACTGAACATTCACTACCCATACTCACTTAGACCCTGAAGATGGAGGTAGCGTGTACCCTGAAACACGTTTCAAACTACCAATATCTACATACTGGTAAATCCAAAAGGTGAATCATTATAAACATCTATTTATTTAGGAGATCTTGGATTCATAGTTGCCGTCTCGCCTCTACACGTCTTCAAGATGTGACCCTCATTTGAAAGCCAAACTACATTAAACATAATTATGTTATCGATTTGTAATTTGCACCTAACAGTTTCTTTCGAATTTTAAGTATGGTATTGAAGTATACAGATTAAAGAATTTATCCTCCGTAATTTATTTTCTTTGGGTCTCTTTTGAACGCGATAGTGACCTTAAAGGGTTTTGCAAATAGTCGCAGAAGATTCCTGAATACCTGAGTTGAATATCAGCTCATGAGAGGAAGCTGTACTCAGAGGAGTTCGGTTTCGTTTTGTTGGGACAATTAGCTGAAGCTGACAGGCAGGAGTACGAACTGCGCAAGCGCAAGGGATAGTGTCGGTCTGACATATTGTGACATGTGAAACTGTTACTGGGCAACGGGAGGTGGAAGGAGTTACCACGAAGACAGACTCTGGATAAACGGCTGTGAGAAAGTGAGGGATGAATGTGATACAACTGGATCTCCTGGCACGTTTGCAGGAAACCGCTCAAGACGAGCTGGTCTTAAGGAGGGAGCGGATGTACCGGCTGGAAAACGGACAACGGGAAGAAGAGAAACACCGAGCCAAACAAAACCAAAACGTTGCAAGTATAAATTCGGAAGGAAAGGACCAGTCATGACAGGGGAGTGACGTTTCGTTACAAAGCTACTACTGTACGTTGTAACGTAGTGGAGCTCGGGAAACCCCACGGAAGTTGTTACTGTCCATAGTTACCAACAAACGATAAAATCTCCCTGAACACGCAGGCATTTTCTTCCGTAAGTTTTCCCAAACAAGGTATCAGGTACCCTCACAAATTTAAACAAAGTTTAGGGTGAGCATCCCCCCCCCACCACCACCACCACCACCACCACCAATCTCTTGCCAGGGTAGTGATTCTCACACTGTTCCTTGTGGCGACAGGTTTATGCGTGAGAACAAGTACGTCACACACGCAGCTAACTAACCTCTTCTTAAAGAACTCAATTTCCCGGGTTCGATCCCGGGTCTGATCAGGTGGGATTTGTGGTAGACAAAGTGGCGCTAGGGTATGTTTTTTCCGAGTACTTCGGTTTCCCCTGCCAATCTTCATTCCACCAATTGCTCCACAATCACCCTCACCTATCATCTGGGGCTGGTACAATAGGCCAGAAGTGGCCGGAGTACAAGGGACTTAGTCCCACCCCACCAGCAATTAAAAAAAAAGAACTCAATTTTAAGAGGAAAAATGTTTCGCGTTATAAATTTCTTCATCGTCAGGCCGGATCCCTCTCTTGGAGAAGTTATCCACCAAGGTTTAGGGGCCCAAAAAATGAGAAACAGGACAATATTCAAATGGCTGGGGCTCAGTCGCGAAATGGATTCTTACAGCTTCAACCCACACAATTCCAAATTCGTTAATAACCATCATCAGGCTGAAATATTAACAGTACATTTTTAAAAACAGATTTGACAAAAAAACATACTTAAATAACTTGGGGCACGCGGTAGCGTTGGTTGAGGCACTAATCTACAAGCCGAAAGGTCGCTGGGTTGAATCCTGATGAGGTGGATTTTTTCAATTAACCTAATCCTTCCAGCCACACTATGGTCCTGGGCTCGACTCAGCCTCTAACAGAAATGAATACCAAGAGTCTTCCTGGGGGTAAAGGGTGGCCGGAACGTAAGACTGACAAACTTACCGACATCTGTGAGCCGATTGTCTAGAGAAAATGTGGGAACCTCAACGTCTCACAACCTTATGGGCCTCCACGGCCTGTTACAGGGAAAGCTTTACATTTTTACCGTACGGAGCGCTTGGCTATGGGGTTCGAGATTGTAACTAAATAAGCGCTGACATATCGGGAGTTCCTTGCTTCAGACATTTCAACCCATAATTTTAGGGAATGTCACGCAAGATGGCGCTAAGAGGAAACAACATTCCCCCAACAAGAATAGTGTTACCCATGGGTCATATATGAAGGCTGGCGCCTCATAACAATGCTTCCCCCTACCCCGTCTACACACAACGTGAGTGTTTATAGGTAGTATATGTTCCTCCAGATGCATTACAGCTTTTGCTCTCTCCTGTATGTTCCCTGTAGTGTACTGCTGAGATACAAACGTGCATAACTCTTTTATCATAATTACATTTCGAGAAGGGAGAATATTTGTTACGATTCTGGAAGGAATAAAAATAGGATAAAAGTGGAAAAGAATAAATATATATATATATATATATATATACCGCATTAATATTCCTCATATGCGCCAGTGGAATAGCCGAAACGTCACTCTTACGGGGAAATGCCGCAGAACTGAACTGAGACTAATTCTGAAAAGAGAAGTTACGAAACATAACATTTTGAAATAACACATTATGGCAAGAACAGTAACTCCACACATGCATTGTACGTCCAGTGTTAGAAGGTTTGCCTATAGGTATCAGTATGTTCCTATTTTCCTCAGTCACCGAAGACAAAATCTAAGCATAACACATTAAAATAGTGTCACGCAATTGGAGTGATTGTAGACGGGGTTTGTATTTATTGGACTCTTCGAGGTCGTAACTACAAATAATTCCGACACATTCGCCGAGTTACTCCAAAGATCACTGTAACTACAGCATACACAAATTATTCTCAGTCTTCATTAGCTGTTGCTTGATAGCGGCTTCAAACAGTAAACGTTCCCTTCTTCTGGGTTCCCGAACTGACCCCGGCATCCGTTATCAGATGTTCACTTCTCACAGCTGCAGTTCTCAGCTGACTCAACTAACAACTAGACTCAGAGTGATTTTACAATTGGCGGTTTACCACAAATCAGTTAGTCTTGGCGCCAAGCTCCTTGAGACTCACGTCCTGAGATTCTTTTCGCAATTAAACCGTTGCGGTCGTAGTCTTTATGTAACACCCTCTCTGACGAGGGGGCAAGCGGTAGCGTAGATGGTTGAGGCACTATGCTACAAGCCCGAAGGTCGCGGTTTCGAGTCCCGGTGAGGTGGATTTTTTTTTCGACTGATCTAATCCTTCCAGCCATGGGATCGACTCAGCCTCTAGCAGAAATGAGTACCACGAATCTTCCTGGGGGTAAAAGTCGGCCGGCGAGTAAGGCAGATGACCTCACCGCCACCTGTGAGCCGATTTTCTAGATAATGTGGGATCCTCAGCGTTTCACAGCCCTATGGGCCTTCATGACCTGTTACAGGGACACGTTTAACTTTTTTTTCTAAACTAGCCTTTCCATTGATCCTGCTATGACATGAAATGTAAAGTTTGTGCTGAGGTATTCTCTGACATTTAATAAACCCAGAAAATGACGAATTCCTACAGAAATAAGTAGACACCTTTCTCTTATCTACAGGTTTCACTGAGTATCTCAAGAGGGTGGGCTTTATGTCGGGGAGGGCGCGGGGCTGGAATCAACTATAAAAATCGCTCGGTGTATGAGGCGCGAGCTGCGCTGAGAATAACGTGTGTGTGTGTGTGTGTGTGTGTATGAATGAACCTAAGTTATATATATCTTGAGATGACGGGTCTGGAAGCTTGTATCTCTAGCTCCGAGAAGAAAATGGCGGCAGGGACGCAAGAGCAGAAGGGAAACTTGAAGAGAATGTTGTCATAGAGTCGGATATGGGGAACGTATGATGATGCATCTGTAAGCGAAAAGAGAAAGAGAGAGTTTCGTGGCAGGAGGCGCTGCTCTGGGGTTGCGCGATAACGGACGAAGGATGGCACTGGGATAGGCAGTGAATATGACGGGAAGGAAAGTAGGGTGTTAGGTGTAAAAAATGTAGATTTTGGGGGTTCCATGGTGAATGTCTGCGTGCTACGAGATGTGAAACCAACTCAGCAGTCAGTTCTGTCTCGGATCTTACTGCCAAACACCTCTGACGCTGCGCCGTACCACGGACAGGCAGGCAACCGTACGGACAAAATGTACTGTGTGTGCTCCACGAGTTCTCTCTGACGTTCTTAGGGTTCATCTCTTATATGTTGCACAATCTAGTACAAAGCTAAACCCAGTCAGTAGCGGTAGTTTAGGCCGTGCAGATACTGTGCTACAAGCTAGAATGTCGCGAGTTCAAGTCACGATGAGGTGGGTTTCTTCAATTGATCTACTCCTTCCAACCGCTCTGTGACCCTGAGATCGGCACAGCCTCTAACAGAAACGAGCACCAGGAATCTTCCTGGAGAGTAGAGGGCGGACGGCGCGTAAGGCTGACAACCTTACCCCATTATCTAGAGCAGCGATGGCCAACTGGCGGCCCGCGGGCCGGATGCGGCCCGCGACTTGATTTACTCCGCCCCCTGCCAAGTTTCAGGTTTATTTTCAAAAATCTTAACTTCACAGCTGTATTGGCATAGAATTCAGTTTTTAATAGGACGTTTCATTAGCTTACAGCATTTTGCAATTGACTGTATACGTTCTTACTGAGTTGGACAGTTCAAACGGTTTTCTAATAACTGTGTTCATGTCATGGAAATTCAAAGTTCCCCAACCCTACTTCTGTAGGGAGATGACATTGAAGGGAAGACCGTAGTGGTGAAGGATTTATGACACCTTCAAAATAATAACCATTCCCAGCTTGCTCGCGGCGATGGGATGTTTACCGTTTCTCTCGGCATCCTGGCCTTTGTTAAGTGCCAGTTTTAGCAGAAATGTCTCCCAGTTAGTGCGATTTTAGAAAGTGAAGTGTGATTACGGAGTGTGAGTGTAGAACTGTTTTTAAATTAAAATTGTGTTTGAAGTTATTGTGAGTGATACAGCATGTCAAATAGTAAATTGAGAAAAGTTGATAGCGAAAATAGGGCGTTCAAATCTGAGTGGGAACATGACTATTTTTTATATTAAATAAAGACCACAAGCCACAGTGTTTAGTATGTTTTCAAGTGCTAGCAGTTTTAAAGGAGTACAACCTAAAGAGGCATTACATGACAAATCATAAACAGAAGTTCGGAAAACACTCTTGTGAATCAAGGAAAGTAGTCTGCGATCAGTTAAAGAAAAAACTTTTCCAGCAGAAATCTCTTTTTACCAATGAAACAAAACAACAAGAAGAAGCTTTGCTGGCTTCTTATTTCGTGACATATGAATTAATGAAAGCTAAAAAAGCGTTAAGTGATGGTGAATTAATTAAGAACTGTGCGATAAAGATGGCAGAAGCTTTCAATGAAAATAAGGTAGGAAACAAATTTCAAACAGTGCCCCTTTCAAAACAGACTGTTACTAGGAGGCTGGAAGATATTAGCAACCAGATATCTAATAATGTGAAAGACATTATCGCTAATTGTTCCTATTTCTCAATTGCTCTCGACGAAAGCACAGATGTTTCGGATACTAATCAGTTGCTGATATTTGTTCGTGCAATTAAGGAAGATTTTACAATTTTCGAAGAGTTGTTAAAAGTGTGCTCTTTACACAGCACAACTAGAGGTGTCGATATTTTTAACGCTGTTAAGAGTGCAGTGGAGGAATTCGGTGGTTTTGAAAAATTGTCCTCCATAGTAACAGATGGCGCTAAATCAATGACAGGGACAATAAGCGGTTTTGTTGGATTTTTAAGACAGAATCAAATTACTGTACCTACCTTGCATTGTATTATACATCAGGAGGCTCTATGTGCCAAATCAATTAAACTGTCTACCACCATGGCTACTGTCACAAAAATTACTAATTTGATCAGAGGAGGAAATCGATCACTCACTCACAGAAAATTTCTGACCCTCTTGGAAGAAATGGATTCTGCTTACGGGGACCTGCTTCTGCACACTGAAGTAAGATGGTTAAGCCGTGGGAAATGTCTGGTACGGTTCTTTGAACTCCGTCATGAAATAGCAACATTCCTAAGAGAAGAGGTTACGAATTCTGCTGAACTGCAGAATGATCTCGAAGACGTCGAATTCTTGAGAAACTTGGCCTTTCTCACTGATATCACTCAACACTTGAATGTCCTGAATCTGCAATTGCAAGGCAAGAAGCAGACAATATGTCAGATGGTTGGCTTTGTTGACAGTTTCCGTAAAAAGCTACATTTATTTAAGTCTGCATTGGACAAAAATAACCTTCTACATTTCCCTTGCTGTCGGAAACTCTCAGAAGAAGAAGAAGAAGGCTTGGAGTTTAGGGACTACACTGAAATTATTGAAGATTTGTCTTCAGAGTTCGACCGACGATTTAACGATTTTGAAAGCTTTCGACCTGATATTTCTTTATTCAGTAATCCTATACATTGTGATATAGAATCTCAGCCAGGTCATCTGCAATTAGAGCTTTGTGAACTTCAATGTGACCCATCCTTAAACACATCTCAGGTTACTGGAATTGACTTTTGGAAACTGCTTTCACCAGAACGTTACCCACTGTTACGAAATTGGGCTCTCAAACTTTGCTCTGTTTTTGCAAGTACTTACATATGCGAGACAGCGTTTTCATCGCTGAAGCATGTAAAGTCTAAGAACAGGAACAGACTTTCAGATGTCGTGTTATCACATATTCTTCGAGTGGCAACCTCACAATTAGAAGTGGATTTTATATCATTGGTTTCCAGTTTTATGAAACCACAGTGCTCTCATTAAAACAGTGTGTATATGAGGATTTAGGTATAATCATTAGACCATAAAAACTATGATTGAAAGTCTTTTGTGCTCATCCCTGCTGAAAGAGGAATTTGTGCTGTTTTATGGTAAGTAATTGCACATTTCAAGGCATTTTATTTTTCTTTCTTAAATTATAATTGCATTTTCCCCCGGCATATATAAAACTAAACATAAGACATGATCTGGCCAGTGTTTCTTTAAGAAAAAATGCTCTGGGGGTAGAAGTGATAGAAGGCAATAAAATCGATTGGTGAAATTTTTCTTATCGGCTTAGTATTATTGGTGCAACGTAAAATTCAAATACATAGGTTTAAATGCACTGTTTTTATACGGGTTGTGACTGATTCAGTTTGAGGGGCAATACTCCCCGACCACTCTTCTGAAAGAAACACCGTATCTGGCCCCTGCTGGTGTTCTATAAACTAAATTTGGCCCTCGAGATGTATTAGGTTGGCCAACGCTGATCTAGAGAAAATGCGGGAGCCTCGACGTCTCACAACCCTATGGGCCTCCACGTCCTACTACAAGGATACCACTCTGACTGATATTTAAGACAGATAATATTTATCTGCTTTCTCTGGTGTCAGAGCTCGCCTCTGATGGTCCAGTATTTCAGTAATATGGTCGTAACATGTTAATTAAGTCAGTTTAGTTAAGCAACAAGCCGCGGCATAGCTCAAGCGGTTAGTCGCTGGCTTCCCACCGCGGCGGCCCGGGTTTGATCCCGGGTCTGGTCAAGTGGGGTTTGTGGTGGTCAAAGTGGTGCTGAGGCGTGTTGTCTCCGAGTACTTTAGTTTCCCCTGCCAATCTTCATTCCACCAAATTCTCCATCATCATAATCACCAGGGGCAGCCTACAACAGACCAAACAGTGGCCGCCGTGCCGAGTGGACCCCGTTGGATTCCACTCCCCACTAAGCGAATTAAAAGAATAATTAGTTAAGCATCATAGTTGAGATTTGTCAGTCCCTCAATATGGACACAGGTTGACGTCCTGCCTGCATGAATTCAGGCGCAGTTTAAAGAAAAAGGTGAAGCTAACCCTGTAACAGGACGTGTAGGTCCATAGGGTTGTGAGACGTCGAGGCTCCCACATTTTCTGGACTATCGGCTGACAGATGGCGATGAGGTTGTCAGCCTTACGCGCCGGCCGCTCTTTACACCCCAGAAAGATTCCACTGACCCCAACTGAGTAAGTTCCACCTGAAGACGGAGACAGAATCCAGTCTCCGAAGGGTTGTGTGTTTTAAATAAAAACAGGACGACGGATTACTGTATTAATGTATTATCGTCATAAAATTTAAAACCTATTTAATCAGAATTTAATACCTTAAATACAAATTAGGACATTTTTACAAATCAAATGACAATCGTCAACAGGAACCCATAATCATCTTCTTATTTTACTCATAAGAGCCCGTAATGAGAAGACCCCTCTTTTCTAAGAAGCAGTATTATATAAACAAATCACCGTCGTTTATTCGAGTTAATACGCTAAGTGAAATAACGGTAAACTTGCTTCGGTACTTAACTAATCAAGCACCACGCCATGAAGACGCATTGAGTATTGGATGTATAGCGCCAGCATTCTTTACGTACGCATTAGATGGATATGACAGTTCAGCTTCACGCCTCGGCCTCTTTACCCCCGAGGTAAGAGCCTCCGATACCCATTGGATTGGAGGCTGGGTGTATCCCAGAACCGGTATGGACGCTGTGGAGAAGAGAAAAATCTCGACCCTGCCTGTAATCGAACCCCGTTGCTCAGAATAATTGAAATAAACTAGTCAAACTATGCCCCACCCCCAATGAAAACTTAACATATCGTGGACGAAAAACGCAAAAGAGTTGGACCGTGGATGAAACCGTTAGAGCATGGGAAACAGACTGATTATGTTCCTTGCCAACGATAAGAGAGCCGCGCCATATTGTCTTGTGACGTGTGGAGAATGGCGCGCGGACCTTCGCTTCCTCGAAACAGAGCGAGTTTCCGACTTCCAGCAGTAAGAGAAACTTGGGTGGAGTATGGCAGACGCAGACATCGGGAAGGCAAGATAGATGGTTCTTCTCCTTTCTGCCCGTATCTATGATTTATTGTCATCATCCACCTCTTTCATCTCTTTCCACATATATCAGAGAGGAGGGCCTGTGCGCGCCCTCGGGTGTAACGCTCCGTTCGCGTCCCTACATTCACTACCAGAGCTGTCTACTTCTCTCAAATTTAATTTAACTACAGTTACATGACGTCAGTAATATTTGTTCATGAATTTCACATTCTAACCGCTAATACGGATTAAATATGGGGGAAGTTACCTGGATTAATGAAGCAAAAGTTATCTCTGAAAACAAAACATAAAACGAAACTCTGAAAACATATGGAAAATCTAATAATATAAGTAATTCTGATAAATATATAAAAACAATACGACTGCAGCAATTTCTTCCTCTGTCAGAAGCTGATATCCAGTGTTCCTTTCATCCAGCTAAAGCCAATCTTGGATACTTCCTTGCAAGGTTTCAGTTTCCCCAGCTGCCCTCAACACAGTCTGAAAGTCCTCTTGCTCTAATCCCTCTTGCTCCTAAATCCCATGCGTCTTTCTAAACTATGTACTCAATGGTGAAGAGCATTTTTAATTTTTCATACTTCGATCGGGATTATCTAACTTTTGGATTAGCGAGTGTTTACTATAGTAGTGGCCTAATCGAGTTACCTTTCCAGCATTTGCCTAGTAACAGTCGTTGTATAGTTGTTTGTTATGAGGTCGTTGCGTAGCAAAGTTCTACGTGCCACAATATATACTTCTTCTTCGTGAACGCAAACAAGGGTTATGTCTTACGACCCATTCCCTTAAAACTAAAAATGTTCTTGATTTTTCCATCTTTTCCTGGGTCTTGCAGCATGCCTTCTTCCCTGGAGTTGGTACTGAAAAGCCAGTTTGGTTAAGCGGCTTCTGTTCATTCCTTCCAGATGGCGTTTCATGTCTTCTGTTAGGTTGTTCACCTGTCACCTGTCACGGATGTCAGGATTCTTCTGGCAGTCCTAATAATGGTTTCAGAAATCCAATTTGGCAGCTTCCAGTTCTGGGGCGTCTCTCTCTCTCTCTCGTTTATAATCCAGTTTCCACTGCCACAGCACGAAGCCGCTTCAGAAGAAATGTTGTGTGTTCGTGACTTGGTCTCTGTTCCCCAAAGTGAACTTCAATAATAACTATCATTCATTTTATCATATTGTAACGTGTTTCGTTACAGAATACGCCGTAGAGATCGTTAATTGGTTTATTCAACAATCTACAAGAAACGGCTACAATTAATTATAACACAGTTGCGGGTTTCCACACTTTACAAACCCTACAACCAAAGTCTTCACGTACTAACAACGCGGGAGCTATACAAGTCTCCCTGAATTACACACTCCAAATATAACTGTACTACAGCACTCACTAAGTCTCGAAAGCACACAATAAGCCTTCCGCTCGCTGACATCTTAGTTCTCGCACACGCTTCTGTAACTCGTACTTGCGAACTGAGAACTCGTTGATAACACACTGACTCTTAGGCTTGCTCGGAACTCTCGGAGGTAGATCGAGGACTAACTCGGAACTGTCTTCAGCGATGGCCACATTACAACTCGACTCGGCGACTGTTACATTACCACTCTACTCGCAGCCGCTGTGCAGCTCACTTATATAGCCACAGTGTTTGCCTGTTGCGTAATGAGTGCCACGTCATCCTGTTACGTCACCGGTGTTGACTCGCATTGCATAGCTACCAGGTTGCAGGGGCTCCGCTAACTTCGGCTCCGCTCGGCTCACTTCGGTTCCGCTCGGCACGTCACAGCAGGGAGAGTGGCGGGGTGATGACTCGCCTATTACGCGAGCGCTACGTTACCGCCACGTGCCGCTGGGGAGGTAGGGGTCCTTCGTTGCGCAACATGTCACAATATCTTTTAGCTTTATACTTACATCATTATCATAATTTCATATCAGATATCCCAAGTAAGTAAAACTAGAAACTTGTTCTGTAATTTTTCCTTCAGTTTCTATTTCAACCCTTTTTGTGTTTCTTCTCCAGAATCTCATTGTTTTTGTATTAGAAAACGATGTTTCCATGTTGTGTTTCTTGACGATCTTATTTAGTTCCATTACCGTCATTTGTAGCTCGTCGTTGCTAGGCAACGACCGCGAAAAAAGAAACTATACATCAACTGTTGCTAAGTAACGGCTTCGAAGAAAGATGTTTCTATGACAATCACACAGCAGTAATGGGATGGTGTTTTCTGTGCTGTTCGCGAGGGATGCTATAAGCAGGACAAATGAGGAGTCAGTCAGCTGACAGCCCCGTGTGGAAGCGGGGTCGAATACCTCCACCGTGACCCTACGAGTCGTAGGAGGCGACGAAAAGGGAAGTCTCAAATCTGAGACAGTAAATTATGGTCGCGAGTCCCAAGGGAATCAGACCCGAGAAAGACTGCACTGGCAAGGGCCAGCATCATATACAAAAGGCAGACCCGTCCTCTCGTCAGAGAGGGCGTCCCACAAAAACAATGCCAAACAGTAATAAATATCTGGTCATGAGCCCTACATGGGGCTCGACACTAAGACTTACTGACTAATTGACCGTCAGTCGCAATGTGACTTGGACTTGGAGTCAGTCAATTCGTGAGTGAGTCAGCCGGATGATTGCTGCGGTTCAGTCCTCGTGAGCTGTTGCTCTTAGAAGCTGGTAGCTGAGGCACGGGGGCAGTTCGGTAACTATGGGAAAAAGGAACGTCCGTCATTAGAAGCCACTACCAAGTAACGGCAGTGAAGACAGTGTGTGTAATAGCGAACTGTAAATTGTAGTCACGCTCTGTATGAAAACAGCCCAATAAATCCGATCATAAATTAAACCCCGTCTATATTTACCCAGTCGCGTTACAATATTTTTAATAAATTAAATGTACAATTCTATATAACATTTCTCCACCGGAGCAGTTATTTCCTTGAAATAGCTCCTCAATTATCCTCACGAAGCTGAGTTTACCCCAGTCCAGACCCACTACTTCTCAAAAAATCTGGTAGCGCCGGGAATCGAACCCGGGTCTCTGGATCTGTAGCCAGGAACTTTGACCACTAGACCACAGAGGCGGTCACCAAAACGTGGCACTTAGACAGTGAAAACAAATTTTTTCCAGACATTTCTTGAGGCCCATTCTGTTGCATTAGTCGTTAAAAAAAAAACTTTGACTGTTGCGAAAGCGAATATGCTAGTAAAGGTTTTCAGAACTTCATATTCTGTATAACAAGCTTCCTATTTCGAAAATAAAATCAGAGCGTACACAATACATTCGTAACACAACAATAGCATATAGGCACGCCACAGTCGTTTTCGGCCTAACGAGGTTGTTAAGGCTTCGTAATGTAGAATTCTGCAACCATAGATGATGTATGTATGTGTGCGTGTGTTTCTCTCTTTCGGTCTTCCACGTAAAAAGAACATATATATATATATATTCACATACAGAGCAACGGGCATTTCCGTTAACAAACATATCTGGCTTTAAGAATAAGAGCGATATAAGTAACTTACAAATTTCTTTCAGCAAGCGAAAGCGAAACTAACACTATTATTCTCTGTCTAAAGCATTTAAACATATGGAGGGGGCACAGTGACGTAGGTTATAGTGTCATCGTTATGACGTAAATATATTCTGGATTTGTGAATATTAGTAGTATTATTTTCCGCGACATGACGCAGTGTACTTCGGTATAAATCTACCGAAGTATCAGAGCAGAGAGGGCTCTCACTCCTCTTAGCTTTGTTTACTTTTCGATTCAGTACGTTCATCCGAAACGTCGGTGAAGTTCTATCGAAACACATGCCACCATATCGCAGAGCGTAGCATTTACTGGATACTATTTTCAAAATAAAATGCGAACCAAAATTACCATTCCGTAGGTTTCACTGAACATGCAGGGACTTTTCTTTCCGTAAGGTTGCCTACTCAAGTTATGACGTAACTCTCCAGCGATTACGACACAACGGTTAGTAAAGAGTGACTGTACGTGCTGAGTTCCCAAATCATTATATTTAAATGTTCTGCAAGAACAGAATTAACTACGAATCTATTGTTGCTAGGAGCACTGACAGTTTTAGGACAGATAATATGGCTACTTGTGTGTTCGTTTGTTTGATCGAGAATGCGTTGGGAGAGGTGCTTATAGACCCGCAAACTTCTAAGTTTTTTCGGCATGTACATAAAATAAAGCTATAATCCGATACAGCTGCAGTACCACACAGGCACGCACGCACACACCACGAACACAAATACCCACACTATAAAACTCTCCAGTCTGTACAGACTCTATTGAGGCTGCCAGCGGCCAGTCAGAAAACTTGTTACCAGTCTATACTCTTTCCTGTTCAAGGCCATTAGGTCATTTTCTTCTAAAACTGCTTAACAGATTTGGATTAAATTTTGTATTGGTGGTCTAAATGCAATGCTATGTGGTAAATTTTATTTTTAGCTGTATCCTTACAGTACGAATACACTTTACATAAAAACTCACCATCTGCCACAACGTTAATAAAATCATTTTCATTATTCTATGCTGCGTGATGCGTGTATTCCCCTGATCTGCTGTTTAACGATGTTCTCAGTAGCTTGACCACAAAGCGCCATACAGTAGGATGAATGTTGAATAGCAAAATATGAAAGGTAAAGCTATCCCTGTAACAGGTTGTGGAGACCCATAGGATTGTCAGACGTCGAGGCTCCAACATTTTCTAGATAATCGGCTCACAGATGGCGCTGAGGTTGTCAGGCTCACGCACCGGCCTCCCTTTACCCCCAGGAAGATTCCTTGTACTAATTTCTGTTATAGGCTGAGTTGATCCAAGGGCAATAGTGAGGCTGGAAGGATTAGGTCAACAGAAAAATCCAATGACCTCATCGAGAATCGCACCCGCGACCTTCCGGATTGTAGAATAGTGCCTCAACCAGCTACGCTACTGCGTGTCCCTATGAACAAACGATGAATTGTAAAGGATTTGGAAGGAAACGATCGTGGTATAATCGAGTAACTACTTCAGGATTAACATGGGAGGACTGAGGAAATCCACGAAAATCGTTCTTTCTTATTATTGTACTTAGTGAGGTGAGACTGAGTCCACTTGGTACTGCGGCCACTACCAGCCCCAGATGATAGATGAGGGTGACTGTGGAGCAACTGGTGGAATGAAGATTGGTAGGGGAAACCGAAGTACTTGGAGAAAACCTACCCAGGCGCCACTTTGTCCACCACAAATCCCACATGACCATACCCGGGCTCGAACTCGGGCCGCAGCAGTGAGAAGCAAGCTATGGCGCGGACGGTTGTCCTGATAGAGATTAGAACAGAGCACCTCCCGTTACAGCTGCTCTAACCTTCTCAGTGTGAAGCTTGTAAAATTGTATCTGCAATAAATGAGCATTAAGGAGACATAGGAAATAACAAAGAACAAACAAAAACAAAACAAACTCCGTGGCCTGTAGTCCACAAGCAAACTATACCGACCGAGCGACCGCCACTTGTCGGCGAAGTTAGTGTCAACTTTTGTGGATAGAGGGTGCCACGTGGTCAGCACAACGGATCCCCACGGCCGTTCATCTCGGTTTTCTAGACCGGAAATAACGAAGAACGCATTTAGAAAACACATGTATTCTCTTTGGGTACGTGTCCTAACTTCCGTATCTAGGTTACCAACGCAACCGATTGGTTACGTCGTTTTTCCTCTAACACTGAAACAGAAGACTAAGGGATGAATGATACACAGTAAGGAAAGTATCAGGAACAAAATCACTGCTGTTACCAATGATGACAACAAGGAAGAGAAGAGGAGAACACAAATCCCACCATTAGGACTACGACTCGCTCTCTGTCTCGGAATGGCTTTGTGATACACAGAGACGCGAGGGTGGGGGACACGCAGCACGTGGTGCTGAGGGCTCGCTGGCTACACAGAGTCTGGCCCGATTATGATGCCCGTAAACCGAACTTTGCTCCGGGTCTCTTATTTCCCAAATTTGACACGTCTTCCGTCCCAGTTCCCTTTGGTGTTGCATTAATCCGCTCATTTTCCCTCTTCATCCCTTCTCCTCTAAAATTTCTGTCCAGGAAGATTATTAGAATTTAGAACTATGCTTGAAGGTTACGGATGGTCTGGGTTGTACCACCGTGTAGTTCAGACAGAGACCGACGTTTCGGAGGAACATATCACCTCCGTCTTCAGGTTCGAAGAATAAGATATGCTGAAAATTGGGCGAAACCGAAACTAGGTTACGATACAGAGAAGAAGTAAGCCGAGTCCTCATTAACGATTCCTTCTTGCCGGTTTCTTGTTTCGTTTCTTTGATCCTGAAGAAGGGGGTGGTATGGTCCTCCGAAATATCGGTGAGTTTCTATAGAACTATGGGGGTACGCGGTAGCGCAGTTGGTTGAGGCACTATGCTACAAGCCGGAAGGTCGCGGGTCCGATTCCCAATGTGGTCATAGGATTTTTCATTTGGCCTAAGCCTTCCAGCAGCACTATGGCCCTGGAGTCGACTCAGCCTCTAACAGACATGAGTACAAGGAATCTTCTCGGGGGTAAAGGGAGGCCGGCGCATTAGGCTGACAACCTCACAGCCATCTGTTAGCCGATTGTCTAGAAAATATGGATGCCTCGACATTTCAACCTTATGGGCCTCCACGGCCTGTTACAGATATAACTTCACCGTTAAATTATATTTTTATCCATAATTTTAATTTTAATATATTTATTTCATATTATTGACTTTGAATATATTTAGTCATGTAGTTCTATCAAGAAGTTGTGATTACGTAAATATAAAAAACAATTACCTCGTCGGGACTCGAATTTAGAGTTAAATTATGCAGAAATTTGTCAAAACCGGGAGCAGGACAACTTACAATGCGAGACAAAAACCAACACAGAATTTTACACTCAATGGCAAGAGAATTTGAAATAATTTTAAATTTAAATTCCGGAAAAATTTTAAATTATAAAAATTCTTGCAACTTCGTGACGGTTGCATGTGATGAGTGGCACTAATGTGGATCCATATTGAAAGAGTTCAATAACAAGAGGCGTATTTGATGAGCCTGCCTGAAGATGATCCCAAATATTGGACCGAAACATGTAGCAACTATCAAATAAAATGAATGTGAGCAGTTCGATTGGTTTATTTTATTTTCGTGTTGATGGCCAAATACCACCAATCATGATAAACAACAGGATGCAAACAGTGAAGACAAACCCGAATATACAGTATATGCATATGTATTTGTGCGTCAGATATCACTAAACAATTTTCTTACATAATCGAAAGATGAAGTCCGGTGATATAATCAGGACTAAAGAAACCGGGGACACCTGATCTGACAAGAGACAGACCGGTCCTCTCGTCAGAGAGGGCGCCCCACGATAACAAGACAGTAACTGTTAAACAGTAATAAATATCTGGTCATGAGCCCCAGATGGGGTCCGACACCAAGACTAACTGACTGACTGTCAGTAGCAGTGTGACTTTGACTCTGAGGACACTCATCCCGTGAGGAGGTACAGTCCAATAATCCCACCGTAGCCTTGTGAGTCATAGGAGGCAACAAAACGTGAACCCAGTACTTCGAGGTCTAACCGGGCCACCCTGTTCCCGGGGGATACAAACATGGGAACCTGGCCCTCCAGACTGGGGGAGTGTCGAGTCTGATAAAGTAAAATATGGTCGTGAGTCCCGCGGTTTTCGGACCTGAGAATGGCCGGGCTGGCGAGGACCAGTAGCAATTGTAAACGCTAGACCCATTCCCTCGTCAGAGACGATGTTAGATAAAGACTATGACCGTAAATGTTAGTAAAAAATACTGGTCGTGAGTCTCAAGGTGTTGTCGCCAAGACTGACTGATTGGTGGTAAGCCGCCAGTCGCAAAGTAACTCTGATTGGACCCTGAGGACAGTTCGGGAACCCAGAGTAAGGAGAACATCCGCCATTGGAAGCCGCTACCAAGCAACGGCAGTGAAGGCGTGACTGTGGACACTAGTGGGGCTGTATTAATGAGTCCAATAAATCGGTTCATCAATCCAAACCCCGTCTATAGTCACTCTCCATACATGTTACAATATTTTCGACTCCGTCTCATGAAGTGCGTGTCATGAGCTGTGATCTTGCAGTAAGTACTTGAAGGACTTATGTCACGCGTGACGTATATGAGGCTCAGAATGCGACGAACATGAATAAGATGCGGACATGTAACCCAGTTGCCTTGACAGACTCTTTGGACTAGAATTTACTTTTCACTGATTCTCAAGTATATTTTCCCTGTCCCATATAAACACAGATATATCTCCTGGTCCAGGAGATAATAGCGTGACGTCACCTGCGGCGGCCCTCCGTCTCAGCGCTCCCCGCCGTGTCTCAACGTAGGCTACGCAACGTAACTGAAGCATATACAGCATATATATATAATAATGTTAACAAAATAAATTCCTCAAGCTCGTCATCATATATAATAAGGGCGACGTTTCATCTCTTTTTATAACTGAAACAGGAAAATTACTATTACATTTTCTTCCAGAGAGAAAATTTCTGTAATATTCTCTTCATATGACATTGTCTTCCTCCTTTTATGCCTTCCTTCGGATATCCGTGTTTACTTTGCCCTGTGCACAACGTCACAAATCAATTTCATGCGTTTCTCTTCAATTACCTGTAATTTGGGTTCCGTTCTTCCCAACCGCATCTGTAGTCTTCCCTTCTTCTGACAGTTTCCAACGTAACAGACAGCCAGTATTTTGACTCCCTATATCATTTGACAATGTTTCATCTAAACGGATATAATATTGTGACGTGTACACCCATTGCTAGGCAACGACTCAGTAAGCACGTGTCAGCGGTAGACACAATTTAATAAGAGAATGGCTGTTTTGTATGTGGCCCGCGCCGCGACAGTTGCTACGCAACAGTTCGGTAAAAACGCCTATCCGTGCAAAGTGATTATAAAGAAGAATTCAATTGAGCAGCGTAGAGTGCAGAGTCGAGTTTAGAAACGCCAGCCTACCGGGATATGAGTTTGGGAGCAGAAGAATTGAACTGAGTTGGTAATCACAGAATAATGACAAGAAAGGAATTATGCTGTGAAAAGACTTCATGTGTGATTTGAAATTACAGTGAGATTGTTACACATATAAATCCGTTTCCAGGATATGACTAGTGAAGACTGAGAACCCTATTGCGTGTGTAACGGTGAACTGGAAAGTGTGCAGAATAGCAATAGCGCCATATTGCGTGTGGTCCCGAGTTGTGTTTATAGGGTGTCCATAAATCCAGTCATCCAATCCAGAACCCGTCACTTGGCAGTATTGTGGCGTATAGACCTGTTGCTAAGCTGTGGTTTTGTAACTAACAACCGTTTCTGGGCAACAGCTCGCTAAACACGATCCCATTGTTAGGCACTAGATTCCTAATAATGCAACAGCTGTGTTTTCTATGTGGTTCGTGACGAGATGTTATAAGCAAGGAACAAAGTTAGTTAATAACTGAGTTCTGCTTGGAAATCTGCGAAGAGAGGGCGTGAACGTGTGAAGTGAAGAATCTCTACTCTTAGAAGCTGTTGCCAGCGAACGGCTGGTTAAGGCACAGCAAGCTGGAAAAGGCTTAGCGGGTGCTGTGATAATTGGCGAATTGTGGAGATTAGCGGTGGGTCTGTAATTACGTGTACTTCCGAGTCGTGTGTACAAGTGGTCAGTAAATCCATTCACCAATCCTAACCCTGTCGAAAGTAACAACCCTATAAATGACAATATTAAAATTATTTTCAAAGAAATATGTTGTAAGGATGTGGACTGGATTCATCTGGCACAGGACACTGAATCTTGCGAATCCACACACTGACAAATGTTTACGCTTACTGAGTGCCCATATCTTTAGAAAGGGACTGTACGTTGCTTGTTTAACAGCCCTAACAGGGTCCAGATTATGTAGCGTGGAATGCTAGAATGATTAACTGAACGATGAGAAAGCAAATGGTAGCGGACTATTCCAGTTACAGTTCTGACATTTTCTTGGAGGACCTGAGGAAAACACTGAAGAACACAGTCACGATAGCCTGTGTCCCAGCCAAATTCGAAACGACCAGGTTCTGAATACTCATGGAGTTTTACCTCCACTCCACCTATACGTTTACATGGTGTGGAACTTAATTCAGTACAGGGACAATTTTACCACCGGATAAAATATGTAACACAAAACGAGAGTTACGGAGAGAAGTAGTACAGAATAGTAATAAAAAACCCAGTCAAAAAACATTTTATTCTGACTGAATCAAGAAATTTCTGAGTCCCTGGACTAACGGCATTCAAAGATACAGCGATTATTTAACATGTTCAACTATGGTGCGATTATACTGACAGAAATTACGACAAAACTGCATTTGACCCTTCAAAGCACATTGGTCGCTATATGTACCACCCGTTCAACATACCAGAACTCTGTATTCTGACCACAGAGCGTATTTATGTGTTGAGTATCGTTCTCACAACAAACAGCGACTGTTTTCCTAAACAGCATTAACCGGTTGGGCTCTGTAGCGGTGACGTAATGTGTTTCCTGTGAGGTACGGACTGAATCTTTATGAAATAATATGGAGGTGGGTTCGAATACCTCCACCGTAGCCCGGCGAGTCGTAGGAGGCAACGAAAAGGAAACCCGGTGCCTGGGGATATAACTGGGTCACCCTGTTCCTGGGGGATATATATATCTAGGGACCTGGTCCTCCAGGTTGGGGGAGTCTCAAATCTGAGATAGTAAACTGTGGTCATGGGTCTCGTGAGATTCGCACCCGAGAATAATTGCGCTGGCGAGGGCCAGCAACAACTGTAAACGATAGACCCGTCCTGTCATCAGAGAGGTTGCCTCTCATCAACAAATCCGCAACTGACAGTAATATTTTAAAGGGTGGTTATATTTTTACTTACCAAAGTATGAAAACCGAACCAGCTGACTCGACCAGTAAATCTTATCACGTGTATTCGAGATGTTTACGGTTCCAATCCCAGTTAGGACAATTCCTTGTTCCCTCCAAACAAATGCCCTTATAGCACATTAAATTGGGTCACGATAGATTCCTTTCAGATCCTTGCTCATTCATCTACTCTACTGACAGCAACGTTAAGCAAACTACAAACAAACAATAAGAAAAATAAATATATTTAATACGCATAACATCAAAACGCAGATTTCATTTGCTATACCTTAATCTTCCGAACTTGCTCTATTATCTTCTGTTTGCGTCTCTTCTTTATTCAAAGTTCACGTCTCGTAGCTCAATTGTGTTACACCCACTTCTTTCCTACATTTCCTACTTCTCTTCCTCAGACTAGTCTTCCCCTCCCCTTCTTACTCCAGCCCAGGAATCAATTTCCAGAGGAAACACCTAGCAATAAATTTCACGCTCGAAAGGTGCCTTCCACTCGCGATTTCTCCCCGACCTGTATATAACACAGCAGTGCCAATGTTCAACGCACACATCACAAGCGAGTGACATACAATTCCACTTGCAATTGCCCCCAGTGAAACCTCGAGACACCTTACAGTGTCACATCAACCTGAACCCGTCGCCCAATGAGCTACAGAGGTTCCCGGAAACTTTGAAACTACAGTAAACCCTTGCTAATCCGGACCGAAACATGAAGAATGCCGCTCACATTTAGGAAGGCAGATAAGTCATTTGTCTGTTCAGACAATTTTTTTATTGTGTTTTTATTTCACAATCTACTCAATATATATAAATAGTAATTAGTAAAAGGGATGGGGGTGTGTAATATTGAAGCAGGTGTCATCCTCCGACGAGCAAAACTTGACAGTTTATTCAAACCTGCATTATTATGTTCAGAAACAAGCACAATTTCTGGGTCTTTTACCAATGAATAAATGTATCGTCGCGTGTATTAGTGAATATAGACGGGGTTCGGATTGGTGATAACACCTTATAGAATCAACTCGTACTCACAAGTAATTCAGCGCTATCGCTGATTTACACAATTTACAGTTCATCTTTACGCACGCACTAGGATTCTCCGTCTTCACTAGTCGTATCCTGGTAACGGAATTATACAGTCTCACTGTGACTAAATCTTCTAATCATACGTTAAGTCTTCACAGCCCGATTTCTATTTCTTCTATAACTACTAATTTCCCGTGACTATCTGCTGCCGACAAGCGAACTCAGGTCCCATTCTCTTATCCCGACTGATCCTTCAAACTGTCTCCTTTACAAAGGTGCGGCACGGACTACAAGCACAGAAAATACAGCCACTTTATTGATGTAGAGGGGTTACCACGCAGCTACCTACCAAACCGCAAACACCTTTCATTTTTGTCGCATATTGTTACAGCCGCGTGTTTATTGGTCTCATACCCAACAATGGATGTATTTATTGTCGTGTATTGTTGTACGCATTACACAGGAACGGGCTGTTTACCAAGAATCTGTCTCGATGGAACGTGTTTATCGAGCCGTTGCCTAGCAGTGGGTCGATAATCTAATTATTGACTCTTTCGTATTTTTTAATTAAAGTGTTTACAGTAATATTTTCTCTACTTATTTTCATCAGAACTACTTATTTACTTACTTACTCATGGAGCTGAGCCCTTCTGGAGGAGCCCCAAATTCTGCAGCTACTCAAGAATGTCCCAGCATTTATGGAACCCGAAGGTTCATCACCGTGTTCACAAGAGCCCTCCACTGGTCCCTATCCTGAGCCAGATCAATCCAATCCATACCCTCCCACCCTATCTCTCTAAGATCAATTTTAATATTGTACACCCACCTACTCCCTGGTCTTCCCAGTGGTCTCTTTCCTTCTGGTTTTCCCGCTAATATCCTATATGCATTCCTCGTCTCCCCCATTCGTGCTACATGACCTGCCCACCTCATCCTCCTTGACTTGATCCTTCTAATTATACTTGGAGAAGAGTACAAATTATGAAGCTCCTCATTATGCAGTTTTCTCCATCCTCCTGTCACTTCATCTCTCTTCAGTCCAAATATTCTCCTCAGCACACTGTTCTCAAACACCTTCAGTCTATGTTCCTTCCTTAATGTCAGAGACCAAGTTTCACACCATACAGAACCACAGGCAAAATTATAGTTTTGTATATTCTAATTTTTATGTTTTTGGACAATAGACGAGAAGACAAAAGGTTCTGGACTGAATGGTAGCAAGCATTACCCGAGTTCAATCTCCTCTTAATTTCCTCCTGAATCAGGTTTTGATTTGTTATAGTCGTTCCAAAATATCTGAACTGTGCCACATTTTCAAAACATCTGTTTCCTATCTTTATGTCATGATTCTGCCCTGCATTTTGGTGACGAGACAGTAACATATACTTAGTTTTCTCTGCGTTTACTTCTAGACCAACCTCTTTACTTGCGGCAATTAAAGTTTCTGTGTTTTTCTTTATGGTATCTACATTATCACCCAGTAGATTCACATCATCGGCGTAGGCCAGCAGCTGGTGTGTCCCCAGAACTACTTATATATCATTAAATTGTGCATTTATTTGTGTTCTAAGTTTTTGCCTTTTAGGGCTACCTGTTGCATCACTAATCCGGATTATTGCTTGATCCCGTTAACCTCTCCCCCAATTTCTCCACCACATATTCTCAACCTGAGGAGTACACCTCCATGACGGATATCAGCTGCAGCTTCTTAGCAATTTAAATTCGGTGTTTTTATTCAGTACCAATGGCGCTTCTTTTATGCACGTGACAGTAACGATTCATATAAAAATTTGTAGTGGCAAACAATGAATTATTAAAGAATATAGACAGAACAAGAGGTTCTCTGAAGAACTACTCGTCTACTTGCTTTTGATACGATAATGACCGCATAGGAAACATGTCCAACATTTCTTCTATTGCTGCATGTGTATTCTTTGCAGCGATAAAGTTTTTACGGAGCTGTTGCCTAGTAACGACAGGAGGGATTTATGAAATACGCCCTTAAGATGGGCTTAGGGGCCATGACATACATTCCAAGTATTAAAATGTTAAGAGAAGGAATAAACAGACAGCACGGCAACCTCATAAGCCTACTTTTATTTCTTCAAAATAGGGAAAGTAGGCTAAAAGGTAGATCCTTGTTGTTGTTACTGGAGAGCAAAGATACACGTATTCAGAACAGGAAGTACGTGTTACTAATCGAGATATTCGTCTGTAGCAGGAAGTTGCGTGAGGCCTGTGGATACAGTCGCCGGACAGCTGAGAATTTATGTGATGTCATTTGTGCAGGAATTACAGGGCTAGTCACTGGATTCAGAGTTTTCTGTAAAGCAGCAGATAGGCGAAAACTTAGGCGAGCTTCTGTTTCAGAGTAACGGGGTCTCTTGGAATGCGATACTTTGCAATGAAGGGCAAAATTGGGCTTGAACACTTAACTTTCACCCAAGAGAGCTACTTGAATCTATCTGGATAGGGGGCAGAATACTTGTTTGCCTTTAAGACTCCCCCCACTCTTCGTGATACGGTATTCTGAATAGAATAATATCAAAAATTATACGTTTTTAATTTTTGATAATACCATTTGGTCGTGAAGCTCACGCACCTACAGCTACTGCCTTGAACAAGAATATGTGGATCTATACATCCACTACCACATACGTCTTCATGACCTAGTGCTTAATTTGTTAATCACAGAGACAACTTTATCTTCTTTTACCTTATACAGAGTGATTCTAAATTATTGTCGGGGTTTTCGTGGTCCATAATTTTCGAAATGGAAACAATGATATAAAACTGCTTACGAAATATGCGCTTATCCTGCAATGAACTCGTATAGTTGATTTCTGTGGGCTTCGAGAAAACGGTTCTTGGGTTCGTTCAACATCTTCCTGCGAAGTGCTCGGTCTTCCCGCTCCTTTTCGGTGCAGAATAGTACCAGTCTCTTCAAATTGCTAACCACCGTCGGATAGTATTATCTGAAGGTGAATCTCTTCCATATTGAATTCTGTAACGACGTTACTTTTTCGTAACGGGGTTCGTTCCGAAACTGAAGTACGCACATTGCTTTCTTTTGAACAGTCGCCATTATGAGGTATGACGTCATATTTTCTCCCATACAACAATGCGGCGAGTATAGCGATGCCAATTTAACCTTTCTGAGTGACATTCTCATACTCCATAAGCACTTTTGTTTTGTTTTATCCGGTTTGATAATTATAGGCCAAGTAAATCCCGACAATAATTTAGAATTAGATTTTATTTCTTAGTTTTTCCCCAAATCCGATTGTTGCCAAACATCCAGGGCAGTGCAGATACCTTGCGCGTCCCCTCTTTCTGTCGCCTCCCATACCTGCATCCCAACTAATCGAAGGAGTGTTATTTTAAATCGATTATGTATAATGAGAAACGCCCTCTGCCCGAGGATATACGGGCTGTACCGAATGTGAAGATAATTTGTACGTAACGAGAAGCTGAATGAGTCTTGAAGTAATGTCGTTCACAAAATTTCATAAATTCTAAAATCTAGAATCGATATTACCGTGGCATAATGACTGAGAAGAATATTTACCACAATCCATAATATCTCTACAGCACTCGGAAGGGTGTATATGAAGGTTGTCATTTTGTTGACTCTGATATAACTAGCAAATGGCTGCCGAAATCGACATCCAGTCACGTGACCAGGCCGCCAATCATCCATCACGTCTCCCTAGCGTCCCCATAAGTGGAAGTAAGCACACTTTGCTTTACGGGCCGTGTACTGCTTACAAGACCGCCTCTGTGGTCTAGTGGTCAGAGTTCCTGGCTACAGATCCAAATGTCCGGGTTCGATTCCCGGCGGTACCAGATTTTCTGAGAAGTAGTGGGTCTGGAATGGGGTCCACTCAGCCTCGTGAGGATAATTGAGGAGCTACTTTAATGAAACGGCGGCTCCGGTCTGTAATATTGTAATATGTACTTAGACTTTTGATCATACTATATACTGTTTTAATGTGTAATTTTTGTGTTAGCCAAGAGGGTGCTTCATGAGACAGTTGAAACCGTCTGTCGCAAGCCTGATACATGTTATCAACTCCTGACCTTTTAACACTTCGATAACATGTTCCCCCAAGCTGAAGAGAAGAGAGTCAAGTTTTTTGGTTCGTCCACGCGCGATGCTGCACGTACACAACTGAACCTTTAAACTCTGTACTCATGACTCCCCCCACCCTCTTTGGCCCTCTTTTTAAAGTTTAATATATAATACCAGTAAGATTAAAAACAGGACGAGACTTCTTCAAAAACTTGTACTGTATACACACTGTATATACTATCTACATCTTTTACTTCTTTTAATAAAAACTTAGTATAATTGTTGAGCATAGAAATTCGTCTTCAATTAGTGGGTTCCTTACCCGCCTTACCCAGCAAGAAGATATTACAGGTCTAGAAACCCGAAATTAACGACCGTGGGGATTCGTTGTGCTGACCATGCGACACTCGCTATCCGCTAAAGTTGGCACTAACTTGGCCGACAAGCGAACTCAGTAGTTTCGCCTGACAAATGTAGGAACCGTAACTCAAGACTACATGTTGAAGATACTGACGATGAATCCCGAACAGGAAAGTTCCACAAAAAACAAAGTTTAGTCCTACTGACGGAATTTATTATATTTAGAGTGTCATAAATCATTGGCTTGAGCATTTATTGTCGGATTTACAGCAGCTCTGCAATAAACGCTTTTACAAATTCCTCGAATTTACTTTACAACGCTGTCAATGTCTGTACTACATAACGCCAATGGTAGGCTGACTGATGACTACGGATGCTACGGCATTTGCCTGGATGTGTTCAGGAAACCAATAGAAAGTCTCAGTCACGATAGCCGGTGCCCTGGTCGAGATTCGAACGAAGTACTTCCAAAAGGGAATTATTGAACATTACCGCTACTACAGACTTGTCAGTAATCACCCCTGTTACTGATTCCATTGGAATAAAAATAATTTCATGACTATCAAAATGGGACACATATTGAAACGACATTTTCTTTCAAATTCGCTAGAATAAAAAATCTGCGAACACCCTGTATACACACCCATAGTAAGTTATACATAATTTGTTGGTATGTAGGCCTAATTTACACGCATTTAGTCTCCCAAACGCTGTAAATTGACTTACATTGGTTCTGCTCTTTGATCTTCGCAACTTGTGGATGTGGATAGTGCTGCTGATGTTTCGGAGAAAGACGTTACTTCCATCATCAGGATCAGGGTTGGAGGACACTTCAACTGTTAAGTGTGAAGAAAAATGTACCTCTGAAAGCTGTTGTCTAGTTACCTGTGTGCCTGATTACAGTGGCCATGTGGTCTAAGGTGCAGAATTCTCCCGTTCAAACACTCGGATCGTGGGTTAGAATCCCACTCAAGGTATGGACGTCTGTGTGCGTTTATTCTATGCTTATTCTGTCCTATGTGCAGGCAGATAGACAGATCGTGACACTGTGGTGTTTACTTTCGGCACGTCACGTCTGTTAGTATAAAGTAAAGCTATCCCTGTAACAGGCCGTGAAGGCCCACTGGGTTGTGAGGCGCTGAGGGCCCCACATTATTTAGACCAGTGATTCCCAACCTGTGGTCCGCGGACTCTTGGGGGTCCGCGGGATAGTTTATTTTCATTAAACTTTATCTTATCATGTTCCTCACACCTGGGATATTGGCTCTTGAGGCCCATGGTTGAAGTAAAATTTAACGGGACTGTTGGTACCGTTACTTCTTCCCTTTGTAAAGCAGAGGTGAATAACCAACGATTTGTGTAGCTTTTTCCAAGGACATTTTCTTTTGGTAGGCCCATTGCATCTCAGACCCGTGTTTCAGGGTGGACTGCTGTCCTAGTTCCTGCTGTCCGAACATTCTCCCCTCCATCCCCACCAAATCCATCCCTCTTTGGTTGGGAATAAACCTGGGACCATTGACCACGTTTCTTATTCATTTCAGTGGCAGAGCCAATAACCCGTGTGTCTTTAGTTTTTGTGCAGTGAATTTTTATAATATTGTAACGTGTTTACGTTACTGAAGACGCCGTAGAGATGTTTAATTGGTTTATTTAACGATCTACAAATAACGGCTACAATTACTTATCACACAGTTGCGGGGTTTCACGACTTATAACCCTATGCGCAAATCAGTTCACTCTGTCTTCAGCAGTCTACACGTTTACCGTAGGGGAGCTATGTATCACTGTATCACACGCTCCCAATTACACAATTACACACACGTCCGGATCTTCTTTCCGCGACGGCTGCTATACTCCAACTTGTAGTCGGCTGGCTGTTACGTTATAACTCGGAATGTCTTCGGCGGTAGCCACACTGGAACTCGAACTCGAACTGATCGATACGCACTGTGCATCCACTTATATAGCTGCAGTGCTTGCCTGTGGCGTAATGAGTGCCACGTCACAGTAGGACGTTGATTACGGTTACGTTAGCGTTGCGCGTTACGTCACCGCG